>NC_056732.1:1717886530-1717981530 GCF_019279795.1 Protopterus annectens | reverse complement strand
TGAACACTACATATCACATAACAATAACATCCCCTCCACCTATAACAACACCAAACTAAAAAAACGCATGTTTTACTACATTTCTGCAGGGGCTGAAAGCCCCACTGCACCCCCCATGTGTGGGCTCTGGTAAATTAAATATACCAACTCTGAGATCGCACTACAGTGGGAAAAAGTGAATTTTCTAACCCCACTGTATCGATATCACCATAAAGAATGTACACATAATGTCTATATCACTTACCTGTACGGCCTAAAAACACATACAGAGTGGCAAAATAAATGCTATATAAACAGTATAAATTTCTACACTATATAAATAATTACAGAAATAAAAACTGCAACATTTTATACTGATACCACAAGAATAACAGATTAAACTATAACATTTGCATATTTCATGATACACTATTCACTATTATACATTTTCGATGTTATGAAATTTGATGTTATGGGTTTTAGATATTGTGTAACTATATACATATATATATATATATATATATATATATATATATATATATATATACATATATATATATATATATGTATAGGATTGCTTAACCTTCATAACCACAACAAAATGTCAACCACAAAAGGCTGACAACGTAAACATCGACAGGCAACTGCACACGCTCAAGGAAAATCCTTGCATGCAAAAAAAAAACAAACAAACAAAAAAAAAAGCAAATAATATGTTTTTTTTTTTTTGCAGGGGGGACTAGTATCCCTCCACTCCTCACAATTGCTGATTATATATAGATACTATCAAGAGCACACGATCTCAGGGAAAGGGAATACTCTTTGACTTGGGACTGTCGATCTAGCACACCTGTTGCCATCTGCATGTGTGGAGCAACTGTGCTTGATCAAGCATTTGTTGAGATTTTTCTGTGTCAATCAACTTCAGAAGTCACATATATACCACAATATATATATATATATATATATATATATATATATATATATATATATATTTATATATATATATTTATATATATATATATATATATATTTTTTCCATATATACCTATGTATGCAGATGTATGGCAAGTGTTCCAGTGCAATACCTGGTTTTAAAAGCTTGGCTCTGCAACAAGGTGTTATTGTGAGCAGTAACAAAAGTATTTTATATGCAGAAATGGTAAACAAAGGCAAAAAAGATGCTGTGATCAAAGCTGAAAGACAATAAGGACTGATGCAAGGACAATAAAAAATGGGGAAGACTGGTGGTAAGAATTAAAACAGTATTAACAGGTCTGAAGTTATGGTCAGTATTAATTTACATATGAAGTTTAAAGTAAAGGACATAGCATTAATATACCTATGAACAGAAATCTTTTGGAAGGTTAGTTTTAAAATGTTTACATTACTTGAAAAAAGTATGAAGTGGAAAAAAGAGCTCAGTATTACCATGGAAAGATTCTATTTTTCAGATATAGGGATTAATGTTATAGAAGAAAATAAATGTGCAGTTCAGAATGTAGAACATAGACGAACTTGAGTTAAAAAAAAACTTTCTATCTCTTTCTAATAAGGTGCATGAGGTTAAAACAATATATGATGAAAGAATGTTTGGAAGGGGGATCGGAGGCAAAAGTGACACTGGATGTGCAGAAAGAAAAAAATGTGACATATTTTAAAATTTATAATTGTAAATGAGAAATGGAAAACTGGTACTGTGTAGTAATGAGATGGTCTTGGTGCAAGACTGTAGTAAACGAAACTGATCAGTGTGAAGAAAGGGGGCATACCACAAAAAAATGTAGGCCTAAGTAAGAAAATGCAATGAATTATGGACATTTTTGATTTGATTGCCCTGTGCTAGAAAATTAAAAATGAAAAGTTAGAAGAAGATGAGAATATTTCAGAAGAAATGCATTCTATTTCAAAAAGGTCCTGCTTCCACGATGAGCTAATTAGTGATCCAGAGACATATTAGCTTTGAGAAGGTGAGACTTGATTATTGGCTAATTTGCATGGCTCTGAATTGCAGTCACTACCACAATGTGCAAATCATTATTGATCTGTATGTAACAGTAGTAAACCCCTGCTTGTGTGGGCACTGGCAATCTCCCAGGACACACACACACACAGACACACACACACACACACACACACACACACACACACACACACACACACACACACACACGCACACACGCACACACGCACACACACACACATACACACACACTCATAATTATACATTCAAACACAAAAACACAAAAACAAACACACACACACACACACACACACACACACACACACACACACACACACACATACATGACATGTACACAAACAGACACACTCACAAACACACACCCACACATACCATAGTCTCTGTTCCTGTCTCCCATGAACACATTTGTCCTCCTCTGGTCCCCCTCCCCCCAGTTCACTATGATAGTTTAAGTATCGTTATGGCACATTTGCAGAATTCCTGGTGTGTAACATTTCCCCTACCCTCAATCCCTGTAGTGATGTCCATGCAGTGAAGGCACTTTATTTATATATATCCCCATTGTTACGTGTTTCCCTCCACCCCAGTTCCCCATACTGATGTACAAGTCATGAGGGCACTTTATTTATTTTTATTCATGGTGGCTAGTGTTTCCCCCACCTTCAATCTCCATCTAATGTTATCCATAGTGTCTAGTGGCTCCTGTGATCCCCAATCCCCATACCACGGTCATTACAGGTATTTGAAGATGCCCTTTTGGCCATGTTCAATACTGTGATGTATTGGGCCAGCCATGCTGATTGCTCAACATGTAGATTCTTTCCTTGAGGTATTTCCAGGGAAAAGACTACATGCCTAATTAGCATACGCCTCTCCCTTGAACTGCCTCATTAGCATTTAGCATGGGCATGGGTCCAGCCCTACACAGTCCTTCATGTCCTTGTGCTAGAGCACTATGTAGCACCACATTAATTTGGTCACGGAATCTCAGAAAGATACTGTAACATGTACATGGAGATGTACGCATCATGACACCTCCATAATCCCGGCCTTTCTGATCATAATACAACTGAAGATATTGGTGGAGAAAGCATTATGATAAATGATGAAAACAAAACTACAATGGAGCTGGATGATGGGGAATGAGGTAATAGTATTACAGCATAAGATAAAAAGAGATAGGTAGTACCAGAAAATTATGAAGGAAGGGAAGAAAGAGGAGACTTTGAGAGTGAAGGGAAGGTGCAGAGAATGAAAAAAAAACTAGAAATAAGAAGAATGCAAAAAAAGAAAAGGGACGGGGTATGAATATTAACACTAAATGTAAGTAGCATTCATAATGATAGAAGTTTAGTAGTGAGTGAATGATGCAAAAAAAGTATGGCGGTTGTATGTTTAGATATGAGATGTGTGAAGTCAGAACAAAGGAAAATAAATGAGAAAGTATGGGATGAAAAGATTATATAGCCAGTGAGGGGTGATATATTCAGGGATAGAGATGCTGGGTGTGACGGTAGAAGCACCTAGAAAACTTGAAAGACAATTGTAGTTTATGCATATGTCAATATAACAGAGAGAAAAGAGATGTTTGTGGAGCTTACAAACGTTGTCCTGTGGAAGATTTCTAACTGCAATTTGAAATAGGAGAAGGGAAAAATAATGCAAAATATTAATGTAATAAAATAATTTATAAAACACAGAGGTTTGAAAATATGAAAACACAGAGAATAGACACATGAAAGGGTAACTTTTACAACTGAAACAGATTTTGTGGCGTGTCCAAAATATATGAAATAAATAACTGGGGGGAAGAAATGGCTGTGTTTTTAGATCATGGAGGGATATTGGCTGAAATAAATGATAAATGAGAAGTAAAAAAGGAAAGGGAGATGAATAAAAAAGGACTGATTGGAGAGATTGCTAAACTGGATGAGATGGAAAGGGAAAATAAAACTTTTATAGGGGCAGCATATGACAATGAGAGTACAATATGATAAGGAAAAAAAAGAAAAAAAATTGACTGCAAAAAAAATAGAGTGAAGCAAATGAATCAAAGAATATATAATAAAATCATAAAAAGATATGAAAAAGAGAACAACTGATGGTAGAATAAGAAAAGTAGAAAGACAGCTGTATGAAAACAAGAAGAAAAGTAATATATATATATATATATATATATATATATATATATATATAAATAACTTAGACATTTTTTATATATTTATTTACTTATTTATCTTATCCTTTGATGATCAAGTTAGTCTCACTAGGCTAGTAGCCTATTTTCAGGGAAAACCCAAGGTGGCATTTATACTAACAGGGAAAATTTAGCCAGGGGATTAAGAAACTTCCCCTATTCATCGTTGATGTGAGTGGGACCCATTTTACATGAGCAATTCCTGTTTCCATTCCAGGCACAGAGGTAGCCCAGAAACATGGAGGCCGATAGTGTGCGAAGGAACTAATGCAGTGGTGAGAGAAATAGAGGAGAAAACAAATACTGAGACAGGAGAATGCATGCAGGATTCTAAGGAGATATTTCAAAGAAATATGTTTGACGGAGTTGAGTCAGCAAGTGATGGATGAGTAATTACAATCCTGCAATCAGGAGAGATGTGAGATTATTTACTTAAAGAAATGCTGATACATAGTGAGCTAGAAAATGAAGTAGATGTTTCCTCGGGGAGTATTATGGAGAAAATACAAAAGGAGGATAAAGAGACAATCTTGAAGAACAGTGGCGAGAAGGAAAAGAAAACATATGCAGAGAAAGTAAAAGAAGGCAAAAGGGGTAGAAGAAAAGAAGGCAGGAAAAATGAAAAAGACGTACTTGATAAGGATTCAATTTAAAGAAGACAAACAAATAGATAAGTATGAAGTGTGGGACAATTTAATAGCTCTTTTTGGTGTAAAAGCATATGAGGTAGGAACACTTATTCTTATTAACAAAGAGACATTTTGTGACATTATATCTGAGAGTGTTTTTCCAATGGAAAATTTTCTTGCACAACATGAAAAAAAGAAAGACCATAATCCATGGAATATTTATATGATAAAACTTAAAAGGAAAACAAAAAAGGATATTGACATACAATTTCAAACAGAGGTTGAAAGGGAGAAATTTTGAAAGGACATTTGAAAACATTATGTAAAAAAATACTGGACATTGCAAAAGTTTATGATAAAAGGGGATTAGTGACTGGTGGATGGAACTCTAAGATTGTGTGAAAAATAGAAATATAAAAATGCACGATAAATGTGGTGAGGAATAGAGATGTCAAAAAATAATGAGGACAACCCAAAATATTTTTTGTTGTTGTTTTTTTTTCTTGTGGATAAGAAAGACATTTGATAAGTAACTGTGATACAAGAAAATGTTATATTTGTGGGGAAACAGGATATGATGCAAAAAATCTGGATTACATTTTATAAATGTTACAAAATTGGCCATTTATGCAAGGATTACTAAAATAAAAATAAGAGTAAGGAAAAAGAAAAAGAAAGAGAAGAAAATGAGCAAGGAGAAAAACAACTTAGAAGTAGTAGAAACAGAAGAAAAAATAGATGAGAAAAATAATAAAGAAGTAAGAGAAGAAGGCTCTGAAATAAGTGATGAAGAACACATGGATTGGCAGGTTGTAAAAGAAAAAAAAATAATTCTATTGGTAGAGTAAAATACAGAAAAAGAAAATTTAAATGGATAAATACAACAGAAAAATGAAAGGAGATAGACAATAAAGAACATGGACAGCTAATGACTGGGGGTTGGTATAATGGTTAAGATGTTTGACTCATTGACACCAAGCACAGTGTTTGATTCTCACCTTTGTGAAGGACATTGGCTAGGCTTAGAATGGCAGCTATCCTAGTAATTAGCTATGAGTTTAGGAAACCATAAATCTAAAGAGAAGGGAAAATAAAAAAAATTAGATTGCTTTTTGCAAATTTGAATAGTATTAAGGATACAGTAAGAAGAATATGGATTTTGAAGTGGTTTAATACATGTGAAATAGATGTAATTATATTAGAACACACAATCCCCCGGATTCACAAATCCTCAGTGTAAGACTTAATAAGTCTTACTTGGAGGCTGCAGTTGAACGGTATGATGTCAGCATGCCATGAATATTCATGAGGGCACGCTGATTCAACCGTAAGTCTTACATGGACCGTGCAGGAAAGCAGGGGGCGTGTCCGACTGCCGAGCAGTCTAAATGTCCACGCCCCTGCAAGGGTTGGAAAAGTAAAATGAAAACACACAAGAGTGAGACCACTCAAATGTCCTTGCACCCAACACCACACTCCCTGACATTGTAAACCCCCGTCACAGTTATAAAAAGTAAAACATTAATTTTATTTTTTTTTAAATTCATGAAATAGCTGCCCGTATTTGCGCGTGGGTGCACGGGTGTGCCCGTTGCTTAGCTGCAGTTAACAATTCCGACATGGAAAAGCATAAGAAAGAATGTTTATGCAAATCACACAAAATAGCAATAGCATAATGGTAGAGCATTTACACAAAGAGGAGGCATTCACGGTTCAAGTCCCACCACTCCCCTTCTTATTTATGTTTTAAATCAGTATATGAAATAATACCTGACATATATGATTAAAATATTAGTAAAAAGCAGTGAAATGGCCAATGTATCAGTGAACAAAATATATATTTTTAAAGGATCCTGATATATAATTGCCCGCAGTTAAGCAGTGCTTTACCCAGCGCAATAGAGATGCCTATAGTTTAATAGCACTTTAACCAGAGCAATAGAGTTGCCCAAAGTTTAAGAGCGCTTTACCCAGCGCAATAGAGTTGCCCATAGTTTAATAGCACTTTAATTGGCGCAATGTGTTTGCGCAGATGTGCGCGCCATGCCAAACAGGTTACCATAGGGCACCGTGGAGCAACGCAGAGCAAAGTTGCTTAAACACAGACACACCCCCTAGCCTGTCTGTACAGTATTAAAATAAAATGAATGTCAAGGTTCGAACCCAGGACTCTGTGCATCATAATCAAAGTACAGGACCACTAAGCCATGACAGCTTAGGAGAAACAGCCACTGTTAACATACATATACCTAGAAATGGTAGATTAACCATTACTAAGCAGGTCTGCAGTCAGCCGAGAATGTTCAAAAATGGCCAATTACAAAAAAGTGCGGGAAATGCGGCATATTTAAGCCCCATAGGCAGGAATACTTGCCATAACTAATTGTAGCTCACATCTGCAGTTAGAATGGCTGGTGCTGGAGAGGGTACACCTTCTGAGCACAACGTTAGGGCATCGAGGAGTCGGAATACATGGTTTGGCTCCTTGTCCACCATCATGAGTCAAGACTTCTGCAAGGACAGTTCCAAGGGACGGAGTACAAGGCAGAGGCTTTGAACCGGTTAGCTCATGACCTCACCAGTGTCACAGGGGTTCCTCGGACTGGTGAGCAGGTCCATCACCACCATGCAGACCTGAAGAGACAGAAGCAGGACCTCCTGAACCAATGGATACAGGAGGCCCGTGGGATGCAAGATGCCCCACAACTGAGTAGGTAGCCATGGAATGCAGTATGTAAGAATTGATAATTGATTCTGTATAATGGATAGGTATGTCTCAATATCCCTTCATTTACTTTACAGCTGCAGGTGACCATGCTGCAAATCAGCAAGCCTATGCAGATAGGCTGCTAAGGGTGCACCACCAAGCAGGTTAGTGATTATTCTGCATGTATTGTTTTATAAAATAGGGGAGAAAGCATGAAATAAAGTGTTGTAGTCCAATAATACAGGCATAAAAAGGCCTGAATAAGTCCTCTGCATGTACTGCCTGATAAAAAAAAGTCAAAGAACCAGAAAAAGAGTGTAGTAACCCATTAAGAAAGGTAAAATATGTCCGGAATAATATCTCTGCAGGTACTGTCATATAAAATAAGTGAGTGAGCCTGAAAAACAGAGTGTTCTAACCTATTAATAAAGGTATAATATGTCTTGAATATGTCTTCCATATGCACCGTTATAACAAATAAAGGAGTGAGCCTGTGGAAAAGTGTATAATGTCAGTAATAAAGGTCTAAAACCCAGAGTGTGTCTGTGTCACTTAGTCTGAAATGTTGTTGTACCCTTGCATTATACAAATAGTACTGTTTTGAAAAGTGCTGGCAACCCAGAGTTGTGCAGGCCCATCTAAAGTGGGTGATGGAAGTGCTAGTAGCTGTGAAGCATATATACAGTCCTCAACAGTCAGTTACTAGCTGGCATGCATAAGTAAATCTGGCACATGAGTAGCATGTTAATTTGTTCCCCAGAAATGTGAGTGTGCTTCAAGAAATGCAGGGTTCTGTACAAATTGAAGTGAAAATGTCATGTGAAAACATCCAGATATGTAGATAAAGAAATATAAATGCAAACAAGAAATATGTAGCAGTAACATCTGCATCTTGGACAGTTAGTATGTCAGATATAGGTCAGGTATATATTGAACTAGCCAAACCCATTACACAACCTAATGCATGGTGGCAAGTGTAATAATACATGTAGGGGATATACACTTGCAGTCACTAGGAATGTAGTGCAGACTAAAAGTAATTATAAGATGTTATTTGAGTTTTTTTTCTACACCCTACTGTATGTGCATAAACCATGCAGTTCCACACCTCAATGGGTATGTGTAATCTTAAATATTTGTTGGGACATATGTGCTATTGTTCTATAAATATTTGCATTCACGTTGATGCATGTGCCCTGTTCAAACACCACAATCATGGTGGCCTGTTGCTACCAAACATCCCTGCATGCTGTTGGAATATCCACTGTCGTTCAGTATATGCATGTGTTATGCTTGCTGTTCAGCTTTTGGAACCTTGGTGTGTTGGGTTAATGGGAATATTATTGCATGCTGTTACAACTAATCTGGAATGCTGTTGTAAATGTTGTAATTAAACACACCTAATCACAGAACGTATGGGAAGGCCGGTCCCAGCGGACCCACTTGTCCCTCCTCAGCTGATGAGTGCACCCAGCACCAGCAGGTCCGGTGCCCAGCCCGGGCTCCCCTCCTCCATTGGTCCTGTGCCACCTTCAGGTGGAAGCGCTGCAGGGGATGGGGCTCATCCCCCCCGTGCAAGCATGGGTGGAGAAGGGCCACCTGTCACCCTTCGAAGGGTCTGGGCTGTGGTGCATAGGGAGATCCAGCGTTCAGTCGCTGATCCCCTACACCAGCTCAAGGTGAGAGTGGCGTGTCTCATGGGTGAGCCTGCCCATCTTATGCAGCACCCAGCGCAGCCACCCTTGGGGCTGTGAAGGTGAAGTGGTGACTGCCCATGGGTGGGGATCTCAGTTCCACTATTACCATCTGTGGGCTCATGGGCTTGCGATTTCCAAACATCCATCCCTGTCAATTGTGTTCACCCACCCCATGTGTCATACACCGCCCCTGTAAGCGTCTTGTCTGTCTTGTCTGTTTACCGCCCCAACCTACCTACCCGAACATACCTACTTCCTCTACCTCACTTTCCACTCTCACCTGAAAAAAAAAAACAAAAAAAGGGCAATCTGTACCTACAAAAAAATTATGCCCCATACATAGCTGCCCATTTCGCACACATGTCCACTGGACATGTAAACTGATAATTATAATTGGCAGTGCAACAGACTTTGTTGTCCTCACCCCTCTCCCAGGGGTGGAAGGTTTCAAATTTCACTCCAAATTTATTGCATATGCACAGCTGTTGCTGGTAAAGAAATGGGCAGCTATGGACCTTCCCTACACCCGTCCTGCACATCCCAAGCTTGTTTACCTACTGTCTGTCCCTGTTTGTGTCCCCTTTTTCATCACTTTCCGATTTCCCCATTTTCTTTTCTTTGAAAGAAATTAGCATGGGGGTTAGCGGGAGTAAGCACTTTTAAGCGGTAGTAAGCGGGTTTAAGTGAGTGTACGCATGTGTGCGCTTAGCTAAGTGTTGCTAAACGTCGTGCAAACCCGCTTACTACTGCTTAAAAGTGCCTTAGTCACTCTATGTCAGGGCCCTTGTTCTGCCGCGGGGGTTAGCGGGAGTAAGCAGGTTTAAGCAAGTGTGCGCATGTGTGTGCTTAGCTAAGTGTCACTAAGCGTCGAGCAAACCCGCTTACAACTGCTTAAAAATGCCTTAGTCACTCTATGTCAGGTCCATTGTTCTGTTCAGCAGCAAAACAAAAAACCTCTGCCAGTCTTGAACCCCAGACCACTGACACAATAAACTGCATGAATTACCACTAAGCCACAGCAGATATACAAATAACTTGGTGCTGAAATAAATATATCATGCATTACAATGATGGAATGTAAATGGAAATTAGGAATGGCATAACACAAATCCAGTTCTGTGGGTCTTAACCAACAGTTGTTGTGGAATTGCATGACATGACTGTCAAAAAAGAACCAGCCATACTAGCAAGGAATAATGTTACAGTAGCACCTTACAAACACCACACAGTATCAGACCAGGATAAACACTGGCAAAGTTGAAAAGGGCAGAGGCCAGACTCCCCAACCGTGACTGCTTTACAGGGATGTCCCTGATTTGTAAACAAATGTTAGCTGTGCCCCACTGAATCACTCTGAAAAGTACTAACTTTAGGCAGAGTAGTGTGGTATCACACATAATGAATAATGTCAATAGGTGAGAGTAGACACTGCTTACACGTCAGAAAAGGTGTAGTTATACATATGCTCTGATTCCCAAGAAAGTTTCAACTGCAATATGTCTGTAATATATTGCAGGTGTATATCACTTATATGTACCTTTCACTGAGGCCATTCAAATATATACCTGAGAGTATCTGATGCCTGGCAGAGGCAGAAACACACAGGCATATCAGCATTACTGCTGTTACACACTCTGCAAATAGCTTTGGAAGGAGTTCCACAAGCATGCCCTTATGTAGGAGTACAACACAGAAATATCACAGGATGTAGTCATGTACTGCTAGCAACGAACTGTGACAATGCCAATGTGCCAGTGCTGAAAAAAGTGGTGTGGTGCACAGACAAAGTATAATAGGCTAACCTCTAGCTGCCATCTGGATATGTCCACAGGTGGGAGCTACGCAGACAGACTACTGGCCTTGATAGACTAACAGGTACACAGCAACCATGTATGTTCGGCAAGATAAACCTCACATGATAATAAAAAATGCTCTTTGCAGTTCTGCACCCCTACCCAAAGGTACAACACACCTGTGTATTCAGGAAAAAACAAGGGTGTAGGTAGGCATACTCAGTACTGAAATATGTCCAGTTGTCTTGAGCAGCCTGTGCTAATGTCAACACAAACAAACCACAAACTGTTCAGAAGTGAGAAATGTAATAATTACAGTATAGCAGTTCAAAAACACTGCATGTGCCACAGGAATACAGTGCAATAACCACATTTGTATGGCAGTTAATTGTCTAATTCAGAAAGAAAGTACATACTCCCATGTATCCTGTGTTAGCATTTGGAGGGGTGAGTACATATCTACACTGAGAAGTGTTTACTGGAAGCAGCAACATTCAGGTTTGAGTACAGCATGCATATCACTGGCTACAACCCTAGCTTCAGATAAGAGACATATACCAACCTTCTGACTGACACAACGGTGTCCAGAGCAAACAAGCATGGGCCCCACCTTGGAAAGCTGAAAGGGCTATGCCTACCTAACCTAGCATTTTATAGCAGTGGGCTGCAATCACAGTGAGTACTGCAATCACCACACAGCAGGCTGCATGCAATTACTGAATGGTGGGCAGCAATTGGTGCAGAGGCTGTCACATGCACATGTGCAGATACCTAGAAAAGCAGGCTGTACCTGCTGTCCACACATGCAATAATATCATTGCAGGTACAGGGAGATAGAGAGCAAGAGTGAGAGAGAGACAGAGACACAGACAACACAGACAGAAACAGAGACAGAAACAGAAACAGAGGGAGAAAACCCAAAACAAACAACCGAAAAACCAAAAAAAAAAAAACAACAACAAAACTGTAACAACAAACGGAGCAGGGAAATACAAAGGTAAGGTATGTAACTCATATGTATGTGCTTGCATGTAGTGGGTGTTCCGGAAGAGTACTCTACACACTGCAAATCATCCATGTGTGGCAGCAGTATGTATCTATCTGTATCTGCACATGTGCATAGGGCAAGGGACATACTGCAACTGTTAGTGAAGGGTGGACAGATATCTGTTGTTGAAGGTTGTTATGTGCATATATGTATGTAGGTCGTAGTGTGTGGCTTAGAAAGCATGCAGTGCTGATATATGTCATGTGGTGGTTAAACGCTGTGGGACTGATTTGTCAGATCTGCTGTGTTACAGCCAGTGAGGCCTGCTAAAGCTACGTGGGCTGAGTACACCAAAATGCATTCTGCACAACACTGTGCAATATAATCACATAACTGTACATCCCACAACTGTCGCATAAATGATATCCCCACCATGAAAGGTGGACTGTACATGTGCCTATATGTACATATATATATATATATATATATATATATATATAGAGAGAGAGAGAGAGTGAGAGACATGGGATCATATGTACTGCAACAGGTGTGTGGTGACCAAGGCATGGACTGTAGACAAGTGTCGATACTGCAGTGCCATTTCACATTTCCAAAACACTGTACCCATTAACTACCACATAGGGAGAGAGGGCTACCTAACACTGAAGGTGTGATAAGGGAACATGGGACACAGGTGGACAGCAGCCTCCACTTTGATAAAGACAGTGCCACACTAGACCTATAATCTGTCTGTGTGGTATGTGTCATGACAACAGGTGTGTCATCTAGGGAAATATAGGTCAGTGTTCCCCTGTACTCATCACAATGTCCCATGTGTTATGTACCTCACATGACAACTACAGCAGGTGGAAAGGCCACAGACATACCTCACAAAGGGTAATACTGGCCGCAAACAGATACCCTATGCAGACTGATTCACAAAACCACATCTAGACTGTATTGCATACCGGCCACACAGAGGTGACCTCTGCCAGACATACAGAGGTATGTCAGACCCATAGCTGGGTGACAACCACCATGGCAACATATCACAATCCCTCCAGGATGCACGCTCTAGGGCCCTAAACCTCGTCAGCTCACTAAACAGCACATGCTGGAGGGATAGGTTCCTATCTCAGAGATATATCATACACTGGAATAGACCACCTAGCAATAGCAAACAAGGCTCCTCATTAGCAGTTGTCATAAATACCCCTGATGATTGTTTGGGAGATTGGTAATACACCCCAGGAATCCCCTCTGTGGTTCTGGTTGACAGGGGCAAGTGGAATCAAAGTACATGTGTGTCAAAGGCCAGGTAGCATATGGCTAGGCTGCTGTAGGCCTTGGGGCCAACAGCATATTACCTACCTATGACACTATGCACTCACACATGTACTCAATGCAATATCTGCTATGTCAGGTTGAATAAGTGTAACGCTGAATGTGTGCAAGGTCTGTAAAGGTGTGATAGGTTAGTGTGAAGTAGTATCTGACATGGTAGTGTCTATCCTAGCTGTGAGGCCAGCAAAAGATGTGTATTGTACTGTTAGGCAGACATAGTAGTATGGCATACGATGTGACGTAGTTCCTTGTTGATGACCGTGGTGTCTCATTGTAGGGTAAAGACATACATGTATGCTTACTGAGTGGTACTGCTGGTGAATCCAACTCCCATATGAACTGTAGTACTACCTGACACTGTAGGCCTACACAGAACAGTATGGTGTGTGTTCACATTGCTTGGAAACACTATCTTGTGTGTTTCCCATAGTCTGCACAGAGGACATAACTCAGGCATAAGGGTTTGTAAGTAGTGGCACACAGTACTGTATGGTACACAGGTAAAGCTCATCTGTGTTGGCATACAGTGGTGTGTTGCATGTCTGATGCATGTGTAATTATGCCTGTACCATGGCCTCAATCATATGTGTGTTACAGGGTATACGTGTGTATCTAGCAACATATATACTCTGTTACAGTATGCCACCTATAGTAACAACTGTGCAAATATGTTATGCAGGGCTATGGCATCAACAACTAAGGTGGTTGAATGGTACTACTGTAACTGTACTTTACATTCATTGCACTGGATGACATCTCTGTTCGTGCATTGGCGTGATATATACCCTGTGGCGAGGTTGTGCATTGTGTCACAAACAGTGTGCTGGGTACTGTTGTATAGTGGTTTGATATATAGAGTGTGCCAGGCACTGTTAGTCAGTTGTTGCCTGAGAACCAATAAGTGGTATTGAACGTGTGCATCCTCTGACAGACAAATGGATGGTATATATGTCAGTAAAGTGATATCTGTGGTTAAAGGTGTAAGTGTGCCACAGGACTCGCTCACACATATTGTTCATATCTCTTTCAACCAGATGGCCCACCAACGTAACCCGTCGCACACAGCAATGGAGGAAGAGGAGATACAGCAAAGCCTGGTGCAGCACTACACAATGCTGTTTTCCAGAAGCAGCCAGCACCAGCAGCAGCAGACTGCACTGTGGCAGGATCTTGTTTGTCGGGTAAATAACATAGGCATGCATAACCAGACATATGAGCAGGTACGCCATCACTGCAGTGATTTAATTAGACATGTCCAGCGGCGTGCATCTGATATCCAAAGACAAAAGCTTGCCACAGGTGGTGGGGTGGCCATTGATCCCCCCTCACCAGAGTGGAGGAGCTGCTCCTAAGCATGGTGGCTCCTGGACAAGAGCAGCAACTCCCACTGGCATGTGTTGTCATGGAGGCCAGAGCCACCCAGCATGTTCACATAGAGCGAGCAGGTAACATGCTCTATCTGTAGACTACAGTTAACTGTATAGTTAGATTATGTCTACGTGAGATGTGTACTGTGTATTTAGCAGTTGTGCTGCCAGTGTTGTGCAATACTGATATGTGGAATATTATCTGTACACCTGTGACTGTTGACTGTTGTTCTATTGTAGTTTAGCATACCCACGGTAGCAATACCACAGTTGTGGCCACTGACAAATTCTCTCATATTCTCGTAGGTCCCTCTGGTGTGACAGCAAGGCAGACGATCCATGCTGGTGAGTGTGGTATAACTACAATGTTGGTAATGAAATGCGCATGTCATAGGTGAGGTGTAGGCCATGTACATGTCACACACCTACGCATAATGCATGTTTGCTGTAAGATGTTGCACAGCTCAGTAATGTCAGTAGCTGCCTCAATGACATACAATACACAGAGCATCAGACACAGTTGTGGCAACACCGTACTGCACATTGGATAGGCATAGTTGCTACAGCTGTACACAACATAACACATTTATCATATGCAGTACACAAAAACATGCTACATATGGCATTACCACACACCCGCTGTAAGGTCACACTTCAGTATCCCACATGTCATCCACACACACATGATGTACCTCAGGGGTAGAGGCCTATCATGGGGCTGTGCAACACTCTTCAACACATAACACAGTCATGTTAGGCAATGCTCCCTATTGGGCACCTCACACACCCATGTACAAAGTGGCTGTGTAATTGTGAACATAGCCACAGCACTGCAGTTCAGGTACAGCATGCTAGGCGGTGGTCTGTCACACATTAGTAGCTGTGAGTGACCACAAGATGCATGATGATGATGGCACATGGTACTACACCCCATCCAGTTACAGTGACCACAGTACTACACCTAGCAGTCATTGCTTTGCACCTCAATGTTGTGTATGTGCAAACATATGCACCTATACACAATATGCATAGCATGTTGTGTGTGTGCTTAGATATGCCAGTATACACAACATGCACAGCAGTCGCCATCTGTACAAAGTGTCACGTATATGTCCTGGAATGCTATTGGGTGTATAGGTCACATGACACACATTGGGTATTTGTGGTGTTTAATGTTGCAGTCGTGTAGCATGCCATGTCATGGCTGGCACCGACATATCTGCAATATGTCCCACACTCACCATAACCACTGTACAATGGCCATGTCGAGCATTGGGAATTCCTTCACGTCTACATGCACCACTCATCCCGTGTGTGTACATAGCAAAGCATGTGCTACACCTGTGCCCACTATTATCTGCTATGGACACATACACTGTAATCAGACAAGGAAATCGATGTGTCACACAGATAACACATGCAGCCATGGTATGTATACCTGTGAATGATGGTGCACAGGACATTGCAGAGCTGATAATACTTGCACAGCAATGTTGTGTCCATGTACACATTGTGTTCCAGGGTGTAGCCGATCACTGAACAACTACACACATGCATCAAAGCCATGTATACTGTCATTAGATAGGGCCGTCTACACTTGCACTGCATTGTCTTGAGCAACACATATTCTGCATGCTGACACATGTGAGGTGACTGTTTGCCTTGTGATACTGTCACCCACCTTCACCCACTATTGAGTATGTGTTGGATTGCTGGTGTGTGTGTGTGTGTGTGTATGTGCTGTAGTGAGGAGTGTATTTGTGTGCATGTGTGCATGTGTTCATGTGTTCATGTGTGTATGTGTTCATGTGTTTATGTGTTCATGTGTGCATGTGTGCTAACATCATGTACAGATTGTAAAGTGTGTTTCCTGTCTTCCTCTCACAGGTGCTGAGTTTGGGGTGGCTGAAAGCAGCAGGGAACCTGAAGTCACTGCCACAAATAGTGGAGATGATGAGACATGTATTCTGGCACAGGAAGGTTTGACAGGGTCTGTTGTTGGTCCGCCAGTCGACAGTACACAGCGTTCAACCCCATCTATGCACACACTCATACTGCCAATACATCCCTCATCACCAATGGCCTTAGCCGAGGGACAGCATACAGTTGGCATTGACCAGGAGAGTGTGGTACCCATAGCACTTGCATCCACTCACAGCAGCCATAGCCAGATTCCTAGAATGGTACCACATAGGCGGATGTCCAGGGGTTCTCAGGGGAGCACCGCTGGTCATATTGCCCCTGGCCGATGTGCCCTCACAGGTCTTATAACCTCCAGTATGTTCCGGGCTGTAATGCAGGCTCAGGCACGTATGGAACGGTACACCAGACAGGGACTAAGGGTGCAGAGGGCCCATTATACTGCTATCAATGACAGCATCTGTGACCTAGCCGGTGCCATCTGGAATTTCACCGAGGTCATTGATAGACATCGGGTGGAGACAATAGATGCCCTCCACAATGTGTCTTCCATGAGCCAGGACCATGTGGGACGGTTGAGACATCGACATGGATGCATGCCAACAACAGCAACAGCTGGCAGTGGTCTTGGATGGCCCACAGATCGCAGCCGCTCCCGTAGTGGCAGTACCAGCCTCAGCAATGCTGGGGCTGGCCTGTCCATTGACCATCCTAGTAGACCACATGCACGTGGCTCTGGCCAGTCCCAGCAGGAACATGGGTCCAGTCATCATACCTCTGCCTCTGATGATAGTACCCAGTCATGGTTGGTACCCGATACTGTCAGTAGCACCCCTGCCAGGCACAGGTACCTTGTCCGTGGCTGGAGACAGTGATCTGTACAGCCTAGCAGGTACAGTCTGTGGCTGTTCCACAACCTCCCGTATATGGCAGCCACATGGTGGAGCTGCGTGCATGCAGACACACACACATTAACCAAACAACTAGAGCTCACACACACACACACACACACACACACACACACACACACACACACACACACACACACACACACACACACACACACATATTACATCAACATTGGCCCATGCTGTACTGTTGTCCCTCACACACAAACACACACACACACACACACACACACACACACACACACACACACACACACACACACACACACAGACATGTCGATTGGATGGGTCAATGTCGGGCTCTGGCAAATCAAGAACACACCCTGTGCATATGATGACACCTGTGCCACCTCCTGTCATCTGTAACATTGATGCAGGAACAGGCTAACATGGTGCTGATGCACAGGGTGACATTATAGCAGTGTAGCAATATTAGCAAGTTGTCAACAGGAAAGTGTAATGATATCCTTGTAGGTTATATCAGAGCAGGCATTATGCATCAAAGCTCTGATTGTCAGTGTAGCATTGTTTACATCAGTGTTAGGTCTGAGTATGTATTGTCCACCCATGTGCCACTTGGCTGAAGTGTAAAAAGTTGGCAGCATGTGTTAGTGAGTCGACAGTATGTGTGTGATGTGTGCAGTACAGATTAGCAGATGTACATCTGTGAACATGGTGAGTGCACACTGTCTGCATGTACATGCATAGTGGACACATGGGACGTGTGACATACCCTGTTGTACACATTGTTAACATCTCATATTATCTTTCGATGGCCAGTATGCATTCTACTACAGATATGTAATTAAATGGGTACACATGTGTGTATGACATGGGTTGACACTATGCTGTGGGTGATACTGTTAATATCTGTCAATGATTTGCAGTCTGGTAGTATACACAACCTCAACAGCATGACTATAACCAATCATTAGATGATGTCCTGACCAATGACACACAGTTGTAGGAACTCAGTAACAGTTGGATCCTTCCGGTACTATACTATAACAGTAACCAGTGGTATTGACCGCCACCCATTCCTGGGACCACACCTGTTTGGCATATAGCCCTCTTAGGTACATGCAAACACACTAGGGATATGTCCATCCACATCTGGAAATGCATGCATTGACCTACAATGTATTCCCTGGATGGGACACATATCCTACACAAGGGTATCATACAGACAGATACCTGTTGTCCAATACATGCTGTATAGCAGTAAGCCGACTATGGCATAGTCATCCACATTTACTATACATACTATCCCAACAGTACCACATAGGTGGTAGCCCTCAACATGTATGTTGGGTACCAATGTGTACATACAACCACGTGTTATGTCATCTGTCCCTTGGTATCCACATATCCATAGGTATTGTGGAGTCCCTCGGTGTATCACATAAGACATTAGGGGCCTGAATGCATATCCACAAGGCTGTTGTACACCTATAATGACTGTCCATTATTGCCAGTCGTTGTTGTGTATGAACATGTCTGACATATACCCCAGGCATATACCCTCACTCACACTACTCTATAGTAACTGTCATGTGTGTGTGTAGCACAGATGACCTTGGCCACAGATCACTACAGTGGCCGGCCTTGTCACATACATACATATGTGACCTATGATCTGAGAAGCAGTGGCACAATCTGTCAAAGGTAACAAATGTATTCATGTAGTATGCAGGCTTCACACCTATGTATTGATTGAGGTCACATGTACACATATTTATTTGCCATGCAGATAACTGATGTGTGCAATGCACATACTGTTTTAGTCATGATATGTCATACCACTGTAAAAGCAAAAACCACACCACATTGACCAACTGTGTCACATGGCACACTATATGCTTTACTGGGTGGTTTTTCTTCTCCTGCTATATTTGTAGGATGCTGACATCAACAGGCTTTCCAAAGAGGAATGTACTTCTTTTAATGTGCTTTCCCAGTCTCCAAAATGGGCACTCCTCTCAAAGGAAATCACACACATACACACCCAAACACACACTGTCAGTGTTTGCAGGATTCAAACCCCTACCTCACTATGTTATGATACCAGAGAGATACACATTAACATGGCGCACTGTATGTTTTACTGGATGGTTTCTCTTCTCCTGCTATATTTGTAGGATGCTGACATCATCAGACTTTCCAAAGAGGATTGTACCTATTTTAATGTGTTTTCCCAGTCTCCAAAAAGGGCACTCCTCTCAAAGGAAATCACACTCATATCCACCCAAACACACACTGTCAGCATTTGCAGGATTCAAACGCATACCTAACTATGTTATGATACTGGAGAGATACGCATTAACACAGGGCACTATATGCTTTACTGGGTGGCTTCTTTTCTCCTGCTATATTTGTAGGATGCTGACATCATCAGACTGGACATGGTAATGTGTGTACACTTTGTTTTATGCAATTCCAGGAATGAGCCATGAGGGTCGGCAGGTGTCAACAGCTTGAACAGGACCCCATAATTCTTACCTTGTGTGATCTATCTGTGGACACATTGACATTCCTTCATATGTCAACACATATTTATGTACACATTGTTGGTTTTGTGGATACAGCATGTGTCTGGGATGTTGATAAAGGGCTATTCGAAGTCTATGTGGGACATGTGTAGCTCTGTTCAGTGATATATGTCCTGGGTGGCTGCCTTGCAAACAGTCTAGCATGTTTGGGAACCATTATCTGCACATAAACATACCACAGTTGATAAGGTTGTGTGTTTGTCAGCTTCCAATAGCTCTGTATATGACTTCAACCAAGATGGACTCCATGGCCTTGCAGATCAGACTTCATAGGCTTACTGGACTATACTTCCCATGATGTGTCGTGCACCAACACTTGTGGGGAGTGCCATATGTTGCTGTAACACATTCAACAGTTCTAGATCCTGTGGAGAGGGTGAGGCTCAACTGACTGTTCAGGTTCAGGGTCTGTTTGCTCTGTAGTTCATGCATGACACATATTGGGAAACAATGTAATCCAATTGCTGCCATGCTTTTGGCTTTGGGGGGAGCTGTTCAGCCATTCTACATGTGCTAGCTTCTGGTATGATGATAGGGTCTATCATCAGTGGGAGGTGGGTATGTACATATGGGCCTGTCTGACAGGATGCTGGCATTGTCAGTCAGGTACAGTTGGCCCTGACTCAGCACATATATGAGTGTACATTGCTATTTATGACATAGCTGAAGGAGGTGTCATGATTCAGTCTGGACTCCTTCTCAGCTACTCTTTACAAAACACCAACAAACCTGAGCACTAATCCCTGTTATACTTTTTTACACACTCAACACCCTACTGATCCTTTGTGATCAGGCTACGGAGTATGTCATCATAATATCCTGGCATGTCCAGGGGTCGGTTTCATGTGTACTCTCCAGTCCAGCTGGCGAATATTGTGATTCTGACACAATGTCACATCTGCCTCATGTACACAGACAACCCTCTCCTCCTCCCGACAAACTCAGATATATGTGAGAGATGCACCTATATAGACATACAGGAGGCTGAGCTCTTTCGACCCATGACTGGCACAGTCTATCAGGTGGTGAAGGTAACCGCACACACCACATATCAGTCTCACATAAACCTATAGTGGCAGCAATCAAACCACATTATCACACATAAACATACTCGGAGGCTCTAAATAAACTCTGCCTAAGCAGCAGAGACCTTCAAAGCAGACACACAAACAACTGCTACCCCACTACAATACCCACATATCACATAGTCCACAATGTCAGTGTGCCACACAGTCACTGCCCTTTGGGCTAAACAACACACCTAATACACTTGTTATAGGTGACACTTATTGTCAGACACACTGATGTCCCACTCACCAGGCCAAACAAGGGAATAGTCACTTTGAGCTGTCTGTCAGTTGCAAGGATCCACCACATAACACATGCACTCAGGTCACTCCAAAGCAAGTACAGGACTGGCTCCATCATTGTCCATGCTGGTGTGTAAAACCTCAGATGTTCCTCCCTGGACCACATGACATGATACATAGAGGAACTCTCTGATCATGTAGCCCAGGCCAGTATGACCCTGACCTTGTCTGGCATGTTACACTCACCAAGTATGATGCAACAGTATACAGACAAACTTATCATGTTTAACAGTTGGCTAACATATTGGTGTCATTCAAAGGGGATCCAGTGTCTGTCAGCCTGGGGTGACATGCTCGACATGCCACGTAGCTTCACTATGGACAGCTTGCACCTGTCACCCTTGGACTTTTGAATACTGGCTAAGGCTCTTGCTACCACCATAGTGCCTTTTTTAAGCAGGGCTCAAAAGACAAACCCACCTCCATAGACATTACAGAGTAAATGAAACTAAGGGTAATGCTGCTCAACACCAGATGTGTTACCCTCAAATTGCGCCCACTCAGGACTCTCCTCAGTATGAAGAATAGCGATATCTGTGCACTAATAGATGCCTGGTTCAGGCTCACAAATGCACACCAGCACTACCAGGTTATGTTTCATACCATGCTTTCTGACCACAAGACTCGGAACGGACAACACAAATAGGGGGAGTATCCATATACATCACAGATACACACACCTCCGGGTTAGTAGCACTGCACGAAGCATCACAGACCATACATATGCAACTAACATTGTGCAAAACTGCCTTTCAGTTTGTTGCCTGCTACAGACCACCCTCCCAAACTCAGGAACCACACTCGGCTTTCCTGGGAACAATGGAGAATATGAAGGTCTCGCCAAACACCATTATATTGGGTGACTTCAAATACCCAAACATTGACTGGGGATACTCCTCAAGCCTCAACACCCTCGCCCAACAGTCGCTACTATTTGTAAATTCATATGCTATGGAACAACAGGGTCACCACACCCACAAGAAGGGAAAACATATTGGACCTGATCATCACCAACATGGGGACTCTATGTTCCACACCAGCGATATACCCCTCATTGGTAAGGTCAGAACAAACATTGATCTCACTGGACATTCATATCCCGTCCCCACACCCATCCTGGGTAATCTTGGTGAACTCCTCATAAGCCAACGTCTCACTTCACCAAAGCAAGGTGGTATCCTTCAGAGACCCTGGGACAGTGGTAAATACGGCTCAGACTGCTGAATCCTTTATATACACATTCTATGGACACCTAGTAGACTGCATGGATTGTACTATCCCAAATAACAACAGGACTCACTCCTCCAATGGCAGGGGATCTGTCTGGTAGATCCCAGCCATTAATAAGTTATACAACGATGGAGGAAGCTACTGCATGATAGAGCACAATCCCAGACAGGGAAGGCATCTGTGATCTGTACTAGCAAACAGCTACGATCACACATGAATTTATCTAAGGGCCGCTTCTAACGGACAATTGCACCAAACACGTAGGATAATCACAAGGCCTTCTTCAGTTATGTCAGGAACCTGGGTGGACACTCACTGATATGCTGTGAGTTACTGCATACTGACTAAACATGCCCTGAACCCACTGACATTGCCAACATCCTGGCAAACAGGTTCAGTGCAGATGTCTCCCCCCCATCCCCACTAAGGAGCAACTATCCATCCCAACAGACTGCAACCTCCCTGACATCACAAATTAACAGGTGAGTGCTGCCCTCCCCAAAGCGGACAACACAGCATCAATGGGACCAGACGGTGTCCCGGCCTGCATCTCACATGAGCTTCATGACAGACGTAACCCTCACATTACGTCACTGTTCAATATCGGCGTTACTACAGGATATGTACCCAAGGAATGGCGTACAGCGACAGTGGTCCCACTCCACAGAGTTGGTGCCACAACGGACGACAGACAATATTGCCCTATAAGCCTAACTAGCCTGTTCTGCAAAGCTATGGAGCGTATTGTCATAGGACTCATACACATAGACATCGGGAACGTACAGACATTGTGCCCTACACATTTCAGCATTGTTGTGGGCAGATCTTGCCTCTTGAACCTGTTTGAATTCTTTAAACGGTTACCAGGTCCATCGACGTAGGGACAGTTGTCCACACAGCCTACCTGGACCTTGCAAAACCCTTCAACACAATAGCCCACTCAGCCATTATGCGTAGGCTCACCAGCGTCGATATGGACACATATCCCACACGATGGATTGCTACCTGGATCAGGGATAGCATCCACATGGTCAGAATTGCAGGTGCCATGTCTGACTATACACCAGTTACATGTGGCATCCCACAAGGCTCAGTCCTGGGACCTCTCTTGTTCAGTATATATTTGTTTGACGTACAGGCTAATACAAGGGGGAATATGACTGACCATGTTCGTAGATGACTGCAAACTGGGTGTCATAATCAACTCTCCAGCTGCCACATGCATACTCAAACAGGGTCTCACAGAGATGGATGACTGGTGCCTGAGCCATGGCCTACAACTAAATGCCATTAGTTGCATAGTCATCCCCTTTGGGAATAACAATATGCCCACACATTACCACATAGGTAGTAATCCATTACGTAAGGTAGGAGTTGTTAGGGGTTTGGGGACATGACTTGTTCGTACTGTCACCTTTGACAATCACGTTGCCAAAGTGGTTGGACAGACCTTCTATATAGCCCACCTTATCCCATATGGTTTCACATCTAGATCAAGTGAGGTCATTGTGCCCCTATACTCATCACAACCATGCTTGGTTACAATGCCACATTTGGGATGTACCTTACCCGACACCTGTAGCAAGTGTAATGGCCACAAAAGTTCCTCACCAAGCAGATCTAGGGATTCACACAGATGCCCTGCACAGTTCGGATACAGTAACTCCAGCTCTACTCAGTCACTTACCGCCTACTCGGATATGATTTGTGCCTGTTGTTTACGGAAATACCCAACCCAGAATTACTGGACATGTTCCACCTCAGGATATCCAACTCCCTTGGAGCTACACACTCCAGGGACATATACCTCAGCACAGATGTTAATAGGATATGCTGGAGGGACAGATTCTTATCCCAGAGGCTACACTCACTCTGGATTGTAATCCCAGTTTCGCATAGGCAGAGCCACCCACTGACCACCTACAGGAGACATCTTGACAACTGGATGGGTGATCGTATGTTTACCCCTGGGATATTTTCTGGGTCCCTGCTACACAGAGGCACTCTAGCCTAAACGTACATGGGCTATCTTGTGTGAACTACTATTCACATGCACAGTGTAGTAAGCTGACAGGGTTGCGAAAGCCAAACACACTCTGGCTAGGCTTGTACATGCCCTAGGGCAGATAGCCTAGTATCGACCTCTGAACCTATGATAATGTTCGGGATGCAAAATATTTATTGCTGATACTGTTTGCAAGTTTTTATCGTTTTGGCTTTCCCAGTTTCTATGAACAACTTAGGTATCTGCAGAACATATTTGATTATGACAGGGTTCCACTATATTATATATGTGTCTGTTGTCATATAACTGTGTGCACAGGGCAGATTGCTGGATAGTGAGACGTTCCTGGGTTAACACATGCAACTGCCAGATATGTGTGGCCCACTGCTGTACTCAGACATGGCCTAAGTTTGTGAGCATGCCCAGTTCAGGCTTTCCGTGTTTTGTTGCCTGACATTTGTCTCATTTATTCAAGTGTGTGAGCATGCCCAGTGGGACCTTTCAGTATGTTGCTATCTGAGGTCCACTACATTTGTTGATGTGTGTGAACATGACCAATATTAACATTTATACTGTGTGTGTTGGAAGTCAGGTTGTATTCTTACTGCAGGACTCACCTTTGTGTCATAACTCAACAGGAATTATGCTGGGCCTGCAGGGTTTCCATGGGATACTTTGCATAGACTTATCAACATTTCTTCATACAGACTGACCACTGCAATACTGTCATGGTTTAGTGGTTCAGTACTATAACTATAGTGCACAGTATCCTGGGTTCAAAGCCCATCACTGCTTTATATTTTCATACTGAGCAGACCAGACTGCTTAAGGGCCAGTAGAGCAAATATGAGCATGTTGGCTTTTGTTCAGCTATGCCCTACTTAGACCAGGCTTGTCCAACATTGCTCAGTATTCACCAACATTGCTGGACGTTGCCCAATATTACTCAACATTGACCACAGTTGTGCTAGTTGGTGTGTGCAATTTTGTTTGCATATACTACATGGTGGTAAATGCTATTTAGCACTGCTTTATATTGCTTAACACATGACAATCATGCCTCAGGTGGTGCTGCAGGGCTGCCTATGTCAGATGCACATACTACACTCCCTATACATGTTTGAAAGCAGGTAGTGTCAACTTAGGCATCCCTTTTACTACATGTGTGAGTCAGAGAGAGGTATCATTTCCAGAGTTCCTACTGAGCCAGTGTATGTGCTATGCGTTGCCTCTTTGCCAAGGCCAAAGCATACTGGGCATGCCTCCTTCTGCCTACTGGGGCAGGCTCAGGTTGTTCCTCCTCTGAGTCACGCTCTGCCTGTGATGGCCTTGGCAATGGTGGGGGGCTGTTTGGCCCAGGCCTATGCTGGTCCTGCTGCAGCTGTTTCTGCAGGATCATATTATGTAGCATAGCACATACCATGACAATTTGGGTACATGTAGTTGGTGAGTATTGCAAGACTCCACCAGATGTGTCCAGGCACCGGAACTATGACTTGAGCAGCCCAAACACACACTCGATTACATTTTGTGTTTGGGCATATGCCTCATTATGGTGTTCCTGTTCAGGTGTGTGTGCATTTCAGATGGGTGTCATCAGCCATGGCTCCAGCGCATAGCCAGCATCCCCCACTAGGTGACCATGTGGGATGTCCCCATTGGCAAATGTCGGGTACAGTTGAGTCAGATGCCAGATATGGGAATCATGGTAGCTTCCAGGGCAGCCAGCACACACATTCAGTATTATGCCCTGGGCATCACACACAATCTGGCAGTTGATGGAGGGTAAGCCCTTGCAGTTGAAGTAGACCCTACACTGCTCGCCGGCTGGTGCTTTGATGCATATGTGCATGCAGTCTATTGCACCCACTACCTCAGGGTATTCCACTATTTGCTGGAAGAGACGCATATTGCTGGCCAATACCTCATGGGAATTGGGGAAATATACATGATCACCGACATGTGCTGACATGGCATCCAGGAACTGGTGCAGTACTCTGGATGCTGATGCCTGTGATATCCCCATCATATCACCAGTTGGTCTCTGGAAGGTACCGATTGCTAATATTCTTAGGCCAACACATACCTTGGTTTCCACTGGGATGGGTTCCCCTCTGTTGGTTCTGTGTGTGAGGCGTGGCCTGCACAGCTCAACAATTTGCTGCATGAGGTCTCTGTCCACTCTATAGCGCTCCACTATCTCCAGCTCATGTAGCCCCTGATAGGTTACCCTGGGCCTGTACACTCTTCTCCGTCTCCTCACTGGGGGTTGTCCAGCAGTATTCGCATTGTCACCACCCTCAGCATGTTGCATATGTCACCTTATAACAGCAATGGCAGCCCCTAACATTTCTTTGTCTCAGTAAAACTTTTTCAGTTTTCACTTCTATTAGCTTACTGCAGTGTTGCAGTGTCTCTTGTGAGAAACATAATGGACTGTTGTTTGCAGAGTTTTAAGTGCTGGGCTGGGCTAGTGTACTGCCTGTGTAATTGCCTGATTCTGATTGTTTTCACCTGCTAGCTCTGCTAGTACTCCCTGGTAGCTTCCTACTATTTGTTGTGCTTCCTTTTTCCTTTCTGTTTCCTCAGGGGGCAGCACCGCGCACACAAGCGCAAACACGCTCACAGCAGCTCACACTTGCGCAGACATGCTTACACGGACTAAAGCTTGCTTATTCTTGTTAAAACACGTGCACACCAGCGCAAACGTGCTTACAACTCTTTAAACAACCTTATACATGCTTACTCCGGCTTAAACGCGTGCACTCACCTTTACATGAGCGCACACTGTCTTACTCGGGTTTTCGAGGCACGCACACTCACGCATACCCGCTCAGCAAGAAACTTTAGTGTTATCCACGGCATACACCTTCAATTTCTTGACTTTACCTAGCCTTCCTGTTGACACACCTCTTTCAATGATGTGTAAATGACAGCTGACACATGCCACTCTGCTCCAATGAGCTTCACTTCTTTCATACATACCCCACTCGTGATGGCACCTATCTTCTACTCTGTTACTCCTCTTATTCTACTCCTACACTCCACTGACTGTGCTCATTTGCTATGTAGACTTGCGATTCACTATCCTAACCCTCCTTTGCATAGGATTGCCTACTAATGCTTGGTTACATCTCTTAGACTGAGCTTCCCCCCTTAGCAACCTCTACTCAGTGGCTATGTTGTCTTCAGCCTGCCATTCACTTGCATTGTAAATTCATATTACCAATAAAATCCACATTTGTGGATCTTAATTATTGATTTTCTGCTTTTTAGGGCACAGTGCGTTTGTGCGGCGCTGCGCTATGCTTAAACCCCGGAGAGCGGGATGAAAAAAAAAGTTATTTTATTTTTATTTTGTATCAGTTAACATTGCCAATGGTCATATTTTTGGCCATTGGCATGCTTCCTCCTGTCAATGCATCCTTTTTTTGGAGCTGCCATGGCTCCATTTTGCTATTTGTAGAACCGTACTCAGTTGTCAACTGAGTACATTTCTGCAAATAACACTACTCCTACTCGGACAGGTTCGGGTTTTCTGGATCGCAAAATGACCTCATTTGCATAACTTTCGCCTGCAATTGAGGTAATTTGCATATGCAAGCCCTATCCGTGTAGGACTAGTTTTGAGAGCTCTGTTGCACACCCCTACCGATTGTTCCTGGATCACTCCGCGGACATGTTGGCTGCATGGAGTCTTACTCTACTCTTAGACTCCGTGCAAGCCTTCGTGAATCCGGCCCAATATGTTTAACAAATGAGGTATCAAAGAACAATGAAGCCAAGCAAGTAATCCACTCCAAATGATTTATTAAGCGCTTTCATCTCAAAATAGAAACTTCATCAGAATAGTGTCACCTAACAAATCCTAATATATGTACATTAATTATCTAATTAACTACATCATAAACCTCTTAAAGGGAAATACATTTATAGCCCATCCTAACTTAGCATAAAAACATGAACTAGAATTTTTTTGTATATATAAAGACATACATAACTACACATTCCTAACTCTATATAATCATTAAAAAATGAAAACAAGGGTTACTCTCATTAAAATGCCTCAATCACAAGGTCAAAAAAACATTTGCCAGATTTACATGAAAAATTCTACTTTTAACCTTAAAATTGAACTTATAGAAATTGCACAATTTAGTCCAGGGTATTCAGAGGCATTAACCCTTTTTTGCCACCTAAGCTCTTTTAGTGCCAAATAGTCATTAAATGGACCTCCTCTCTTTCCTAGTCTTACCTGGTCAATAACTTAAAACTATGCCCATTATGGCATAGTATGTGTGCAGCTAAGGCATTTTTTTGTATCTTTTTTTGCCAATGTCATAATAATGTTGGTAAACTCTACTCCTAAAGGCATTAATAGTCTTTCCTATGTAAAAACAAGGACACGTGGAACATAGGGCTAAATATACCACTGCCTTACTGCTACACGAAAACTTCTTTTGTATTACATATCTACCATAATTAGGTATATGCACCTCTTTGGCTTCGATCATGTATTGACATTGTAGACAAAAGCCACATTTTACCATGCCATTCAGCTCTCTGATATCCTGTTTTGGTTGCTCTAGCATATTTTTTAGACTAACATCCTTCTTGTACACAATCTTGGGGGATGTACTCACAAACTGAATGTGGTCTTGGTCTATGCTAAAGACATTCCAATTGTGTCTAATAATGTCCCTAATAGCTTGGAATTGGGTATTGTAACTAAATTTAGCAGATTTTTTGTAACTAGTCCCCTCTTCCCAATTCTCTCTACCTTGTAAACCACATCTTGTCCCCAATAAGTGGGCAAAATGCCCACTATTCCTTTTTTGGATAACTTCTTTTAATATAGTGTTTACATAGAGTATGGGATACCCTCTTTTTGCTAACATATCCTTCAAAACCTCAATTTGTTGTAGGAATTAATTGACATCAGACACCATTATAGCTAGCCGCACCCCTTGTCCCTTCACTAAGGACTTATTTTGATGAAGGGGTGACAGCTATCATAGTGTAAAAGGGTGTTATAATATGTAAGTTTTCTAAACATTGTGGATGTGAATTGATTAGTGTCTACATCTTTTAATTCTTCTTCTAGTTAGAATTCAAGCATATCAGTTTGCACAGTTTCACAATATGCACCCTACCCAAATTGTACTCCAGATCCCTGATAGATGTCCTCTGCATTATTCATGTAAGGACGCTTATCTCACACAGACATCATCCCCATTGTTATGTCACCTTGTGTGACAGTCACATAAAACACATTTTCGCTGTACAGTCCCTACTGTACCATATTGATATGTGATTGGTGTTGCTGCTACAACCATCTTCCATTGACATGCCCTCATCTACTGTACTTTAGGTTGTTTCACCTCAACTCTTTCCCTCTCTGTTCATTCCTACAATTTATCTGTGTGTCCCTATTTAATCCACACACTTCCCCGAGTGTTCGTTTTACATGGCATTCCATGTACCATTACAGATCATTAACACAGCTTCAGTACAGAATGCCAGGAATAGAATATCACAGTACTCGGCACTGTAGTTACACTGTTCTGTACTGTAGGTGTAGGTGCTCTTTACACACAGAGACCACAATCAGTCTGGGGCTAGTTTCTCCCTCTTTCTTCAAATCACCAGTAAGACTCCCGGCTGGCACAGCTATAAGGTTGAGATCTCAGCTGAGTGGCCAAGTCAAAACCTCCAGCACCCTCTCTGTCCAACCAGTACTTCATGTCCCTGCCCAAGTAGCTGACAGACACACACACACACACACACACACACACACACACACACACACACACACACACACACACACACACACACACACACACACACACACACACACTTTGAGGTTTTATTTATATAAAAACACACACACTTTGCATTCATATCTCTCAACTGTCCAGATATTCACAAGATGTCCACATGTTCTTCATCAAATCTGTGGCTTTCTGTCATATCCCTAGGATGATCTTAGGACTGATATGATTCAATATTACATACATTTCAGTTCAGTCCTCCCAACTGTCCTGATTTTTGCAGAATGCCCGTTTTTGTCATATTTACTTATTTATCTATTTAAGTTTGATGAGTGTGGAAGTCCACTGGGCCAGGAAGAGTCCGTTTTCAGTGGAGGCCTAGGGAGAAAAGCTCCACGATAATTGCAAGTTACATTTCACATGTTACAAAAGGACATAGAGCTAATTAAACATTTACAGAGCTCCATGATGTTTGCAATTGGCTTGTCACAATGTTACAAAAATTAAAAAAAAATAATTCAATACAGAAATGTCAACATTTACATAAAGTGAATATTTTTGTTATAAACTCAATTGCAGGTTTAACATTTCAAAATATATAGCTACTAGCCATTAGTAGGTTAGGAAAATATTATGCATGGAGAGGGTAACAGTATATTTGAGATTGGATAGTATATTACAATAGATATTAGAAAGAAAATTAGTTTTTAGTAGGGAAGGGATTGTTTTGGGTGGGATGAAGCAATAATAGAGGTAGGTGGATGCGTCAGTGCAAGGTGGAATGATGTGGGGAGGGGTTTTAGTTGGAGCGTGGCAAGGGCATTCCCATTTGGAAGAAAGATGAGAAAGTAGCTGAAATTTGAAATTTGAATGTAGAAATACGCTGGTTATACATGGCAGTACAATTGCATAAAAACTTTAATCTTCGATAGCAGAGAAGTAAGCGCTTTCACAACCAATAACAGTTGCTTCATCAGACTACATATAAAATCAAACTGCCGTGTATAACCAGCATGTTTTTACGTTCACATATCCTGCTTCAATGTGATTATTTCATCTGGAGTTTGGTTCTTTTCATTTTTGAAATTTGAAATTTGTATGATTAGGTGGTGGCGCTGCGGTAGCGTTGTCGCCTCACAGTAAGACACTGACCGGTTCAACTCTCAGCTAGAGCATCTTCTACATGGAGACATGCATGAATGGGCGTACCTTCATTGAAGGTTGTGCGTCAGGGCTGACAACTCTGCACGTAAAAATCAACTACCAATCATTAGCGGATGATTGATGAGTGTGGAAGTCCACTGGGCCAGGAAGAGTCCGTTTTCAGTGGAGGCCTAGGGAGAAAAGCTCCACGATAATTGCAAGTTACATTTCACATGTTACAAAAGGACATAGAGCTAATTAAACATTTACAGAGCTCCATGATGTTTGCAATTGGCTTGTCACAATGTTACAAAAATTAAAAAAAAATAATTCAATACAGAAATGTCAACATTTACATAAAGTGAATATTTTTGTTATAAACTCAATTGCAGGTTTAACATTTCAAAATATATAGCTACTAGCCATTAGTAGGTTAGGAAAATATTATGCATGGAGAGGGTAACAGTATATTTGAGATTGGATAGTATATTACAATAGATATTAGAAAGAAAATTAGTTTTTAGTAGGGAAGGGATTGTTTTGGGTGGGATGAAGCAATAATAGAGGTAGGTGGATGCGTCAGTGCAAGGTGGAATGATGTGGGGAGGGGTTTTAGTTGGAGCGTGGCAAGGGCATTCCCATTTGGAAGAAAGATGAGAAAGTAGCTGAAATTTGAAATTTGAATGTAGAAATACGCTGGTTATACATGGCAGTACAATTGCATAAAAACTTTAATCTTCGATAGCAGAGAAGTAAGCGCTTTCACAACCAATAACAGTTGCTTCATCAGACTACATATAAAATCAAACTGCCGTGTATAACCAGCATGTTTTTACGTTCACATATCCTGCTTCAATGTGATTATTTCATCTGGAGTTTGGTTCTTTTCATTTTTGAAATTTGAAATTTGTATGATTAGGTGGTGGCGCTGCGGTAGCGTTGTCGCCTCACAGTAAGACACTGACCGGTTCAACTCTCAGCTAGAGCATCTTCTACATGGAGACATGCATGAATGGGCGTACCTTCATTGAAGGTTGTGCGTCAGGGCTGACAACTCTGCACGTAAAAATCAACTACCAATCATTAGCGGACCAGAGTTCCGCTGTGGCAAACCCTGACCGGGAAAAGCCGAAAGACACAACAACAACAAGGTAGGTTGTGTAGGTTTGTGGGAAGAGAGTTCTACTGTTTATCTAAGGACTGGGACAGCAGTAGATGGCCAGGAGGTTGTGCAGGTTTGTGGATCTGAAGGAGATTTTGCTTTTTGGATCTGAGTGAGCGGTTGGGAATGTAAGGTTTTAAGGAAGTAGCGAGAGCTGGGCAGTTGGCAGGTTTAAGATGAGCTTGTCAGCAATGGTGAGTTGTATGTAACTGAGGTAGTTGGGTAGTTCAAGTCAGCTGAGGGTGAGGAGGGAATGGCAGTGGTGGGATGAGTTTTTTGAATTGGTTGTAAACTTGGAGATCTTGTGGTAGCAGGATTCAAGTTTGCACTGGAGGCCAAGATAGAGATTGGTGTACAGAGGGGCACCATACATAAGGAGGGGAGTAGGAAGGTAGATGCAAGAGTTTGACAGGTAGAGGGGCTAAGGAAGTCGTTGTGCCTGTAGAGGAAACCTAACTTTTGGTGGATTTCCTTGATTGTGGAGTGGATGGGGGTGTCACATTTTAGTTCTTCATCAATAATGATGCCAAGAAGCTTGGTGTTGGGAGCAATTTCAAGGAGGGTGTTGTTTTGGATCTGTATGGTGAATGTGGATTTGTCAATGGAGTTTTTGGTAGGGGAAAAAACATTAGTTTGGTTTTATTTGCATTTAGTGCCAGATGGTTAAACTGCATCCATGTTTCTGTTTTGGAGAGGGCTAGTTGGGTTTTTGCTAGGAGCTCAGAGGGGGAGAAGGCTGAGCAGATGATTGTTGAGTTATCTGCATATTGGATGACAGATGAGTCTGGAATGGATTGGTGAAAGTTGTTAATGAATAAGTTGAAGAGAAGAAGGCCAAGAACAAAACCTTGTGGGACACCTGTGGGTGTGGGAAGGAAGGGGGAGGTTGAAGTTTTCCATTGGACAGCTTGTTGGTGGTTGGACAAGTAGCTGGAAAACCAGGTGATGGTGGTGGGAGAGAGGTATAGGGTGGAGAGTTGGGATATATGCAGGGTGTGTGAGATGGTGTCAATGGCCTTTGACAGATCTAGGAATAGTGTGGATATGGACTTGCCTGAGTCACATTCGAGGTTTATGGTTTCAAGAAAGGAAAGAAGGGCAGTCATGGTGCTGTGGCCAGGGCAGAAGCCATGTTGGGTAGGGGAAAGGAGTTTGTTTAATGTTAGATGTACCATGAGTTGTGCTTGCATTGTTTTCTCTAGTATTTTAGAAAGAGGGGAAAGGATGGCAATAGGCCTTTGGGGGGGGGTGATGTAAGCATAGCACCAGATAGAACGGATGTATGATACTTGCATGAATCTATTTATAAGAATAGAGAAGGGATAGGCAATGCTGTCTGCAGATTGTTTGAGGAAGGTGGGTGGAAGGTTGTCGGGTGCATTGCGACAGGATTTGATTTTGAGGATAAGTCTTTTTATAGTGCTTGTGGGGATGGGCTTGAGGCAGAAGGATGTGGAAGAAGGTTGATGATTAGGGTGGTGGTTGGGGCAGGAGGGGGTGGTGGTGGAGGAGGGGGGTGGGAAGGAGGCTGATAGTTTAGCTATGCAGTCTATGAAGAATGAGGTGAGAACTGGCTAGCTGTTTCAAGGTTGGAGAGGTTGGGATCTGGGCAGGGGTTTTCTTTGTTGCCAGGATGCAGCATGGATGAGATGGAGTCCCAGAATTTTTGGGGATTTGTTGAGTGCAAGAACTGGAGTTTGGAGTAGTTGGCTTTGCGGTCTTTAATTATTAGTGTTTTGCAGAGTTTCATAGTTGCTTATACTCTAGGAGGGTGTTAAGGTTTTTATGTTTTTGATAATGTTTCCATTTTTCATCCCTTTGGTGCAAGGCTAGTTTAGTATCTTTTGATAACCATGGGCAGGTTATAAATGTTAGTTTTTTGGTAAATCATTGGCATGTCATTGCAGATTAAAGTCAGACAATAATGACAGATTTTTGAATTTCACACTGCATGCTCTTTAGAAAATTCATGCTACTGTAAAGCCTATTATTTTATCAACTTTCTAGATTTGTAAGAGCAATATTAGAATCTGCCCCTATTTTGGCCCTTTGTCCCCTCATTATTTATGGCTTTGTCGAGATTTCTTGCTCTAAGAGGTTGAGAGGTATGTTTGGGCTTCATTCTACCACATTTGTATGTGACATCTATGTCAGATATGTCCCTATTTTTGATTTATTATCTCTGCATTATGTTGGCCTTTATGCAGATGTGTTGAACTAAAACAATGAAAGCTATCTGTGAAGCCCTGGTGATTATTGTGGCATTCCACACAAAACCATGGGCCATAGGTGCTCTTCTTTAAACAGAATTGCTATCCACATTCACTTACATGGTTTCCTGCCTGCAACATTGTTGCCAGCCATGAAACCTTGTTTAGATGTGTAATGTGGCATGAATATGCATTGCGGTCTGCTGCTGGTTGTGCACACATGTAAACTGTGTAGGCTTCACGTGAAGCCTACACAGAGTTTATTAAATCCCAGGGAATGTCTATTGTTATTGGTAGGGAAGTATGGAATTTAATTTCTTTTAATAGGTCCCAGTTATAACCATTTAAAAATAGATGTTTATAGAAGAATTATCAATGTGCTATAATGAAAAGCATATACAAATAGGTGAGGATCATAATGAATCAGAAACTGAATGGTCTTCCCTGATAACAACTTGTAAAAGTTTTTCTAACCATTTGGAGGTTACTGTATTAAATCAGCTTACTGAAATTGTTAAAATGAATACTTCTGAAAATAAAGTACACAATGTGGGTTTTCCTGTTTAACCTCCATTATCCCTCCTTCTCCTATTGCAATTTCACTCTTACCTTCCCTCTTTATCCTGCACATCTCCAAATATGCATTAGTACATCTTTGTACCACTTTATTTTCTCCTGATATTTATACTCTAAAACCCCTCCCCCTCCACCCTTGCAGGTTTGACTAAGGACATCTAAACTATACCAGATGTCTCAACCAACTACACATTCCACCTTACTTCTAATAAGTGGAGATATTCACCCCATCCCTGGGCCTCTATCTCAACCAAATGCCGACTTCCTCCTATCAATCCAAAACTCACCATCATATCTACTACTCCACCATGTTACCACTCTTTTTCGACTTAAGCTGTTCTGCTTAAACATCCATAGCATATATAGCATATTCTCATTTTTTTATGCACAGATTCTGCAACATACTCCTGACATCCTAGCCTGAGCAGGTAGTGGAGCCATCTTTTTCTCTAATAACCTATAAATAATCCATATCCTACAGAAATCCCAATTTCAGCAATACTGAAATGCTAGTGGCAACTGTCTAGATTTGTAACAGCAACAAAAATAAATGCTTATGTATATCTGTTCTATATATTTCACCAGCGTATGGATGTAATACTGTGATAATTGCAGACGTCCTCTCCTGGTCCTCTAATAACATACCCTATGATGGAATTATATTATTAGAGAAAAACACCAGCTTATTCACCTGTAATCTAGTACTGTGAAATCCTCTTCTAAAATCTGTCATTTCTACACCCTGTCTCAATTAATTACAACACCTATAAGAAACAAGCAAGCAGGCTCTGGAACAATTACTGAATCCTTACAAATAATCCAATTACTATAGATCATGCTGGTGTGTCACCAGACTTCTTAAACAATTACCTTGGCACATACCTAACTTACACCCACTTCTTAAAAAAATATATTATAAAATTTTATTAGGAACCCCACCAAATTAAAACAAAAAAGTAGTTTCATTACCACTCTAAAAATGTACATTTGGCCTATCCTCAAACAAGTCCTACTTAAAGAAGCTGTTATATAGTTCAACCAAACATTTCTAAGTATTTTAAATTCTCATTCACCATTAAAAAATGGAGTCAGATCTAATCCTGCTCCCTGGCTTTCTTTATTACATAATAACTCATGAGATAAAGGGATATAGCATGGAATATATTGAAAACCACTAAATCACATTCTTATCTACAAAACCATCATACTTTAAGAAATAGTACTAAAACTCAGGTGATTACAGACAAAAAATAACACTTTACTAGGGTTCATAGGTTCATAGATAAGTACTAGGCTATCTGCCTGAGGGCATCTGTAAGCCTAACCAGAATGTGTTGGCTTTCGCCGCCCCCTTAGATTAGTTACCTGTGCCTCTGTCCAGCAGAGCCATTAGTTCCCTGTGCCTCTGCCCAGCAGAGCCACTGCAGTGATCCCCAGGGTAAATTTTATAGGTTCATAGTCAGAACCTGAGCATAAAATTAGCAAAAAAAAATCTAGTCTCAGCTCCTCATGCTAGGTAAACTATCTCAACTCAATACAGTTGACTACAACAGTGTCTGTGGTTTAAGACTCATTTTATTAATGAAGCAATCACCATCTAATACCTCAACCATCTGTCTCAATATAGCTATTCTGCACACCAATTGTCATATTTGAAAAAAAAACAAAGTTTTTAACCCAATGGATTCTAACATTTAAAAGTTTAACCTATTTTTTCAAATTTAAGCCCACCACACTAATTCCTGATAACCTACCATCACCTGAATACCCCATATTAGCAACCAATGCCATAGTTTATCCTATATCTATTCTTATTAATATAGCCATTCAGTAATTCCTCCTCCCTTATTGCTGGATGCTATTTTATGTATTGCCACTTCATAAAACAGGCACGTCCACAGACCTAAACAACTTTATACCCATGGCTATCCTTTTTCAATTCTTATAATCCTTGAAAAAATGTGTACACAATTAACTACTTTGTTACTTTATTAATAATAGTGCTTTATCGCCATCCCAGTATGGATTTTATCCAAAACACAGCACAAGCACTGCACTTCTCTATCTTTCCTAAATGCCATTCACCAATACAGAATAACAACAATGTAGGATTTACCATCTTCTTAGAGCTTTCCAAAGCTTTTAATACTGTCTTTCATCATAAAGTTCTTCACAAACTCGCTCAGCTAAGTCATTCCACCTCTACTATCACCTGGTTCAAGTCTTATATTACCAACAGGTCACAATGAGTCAAATGTCAGCAAGCTACTTCCTCCTTTTTTTCTATTCCAGTGGTAGTTCTCCAAAGTTCCATCCTAGGCCTAGACCCATTACTATTTAACATCTTCATAATCAGTGTCCTACCCATACACTCTAGTAACTCTTGGGAGGGCCCTGGGGCCATTAGCCTAGTAGCCTGCTATGATCCTATGATCATTCACTATGCAGATGAAGACACCATGATCTGCATTGCCAAAACGCTCAAAGAACAACAATCCACCAATCAGTCCTCATTCTTATCTATACAAACTTGCTACAAGTCTCTAATTTAGTTCTAAATTCCAAAAAAGACCAAATAATGTCACTTACCCTCCTTCCAAAAAAAATATATCAACATGCCAAGTCAAATTTCTTTCTTTCTTCTTCCAATAGCACTTCCCTTGAAATTATCTCTCATTCACAACTTCTTGATCATACCATTGACAGAAATCTCAAATGTGGTGTTCAACAAGTTCTTGTAAAACAACACCAAGAACTTGACAATCTCTACAGAGTCAAACCCTTGATTTCTGACTTCAGCAGTGACCTTGCAACATTTACTTTCCTGCTACACTTATATACAACTTCCTGTGTCACCAGCCTTCATTCTGACCAGCTTGCTAACACTGGAAAAGACATATAAAAATTGCTATATTTCCCATTAATCCACCACCAAAATCCACCACTGCATATCAATCAATCAACTTCAATCAACATCAATTAGATGGTGCAGTGGTACAGCGGTATCATTGTCACCTCACAGCAACAGGTTCTCTGTTTTGATTCTAGGCTGGAGTGCCCTCTGTGCGTTGTCTGCATCTCTGCATTCATGTGGGTTTGCTCTGGTTCTCTCCCAGCTTAGAAATACATGCGTCTGGAGTGTTTCTCCCTGTGCCTCTGTTGAAAATTGGCTTTGTTCCAAGTCGTACTTTCCCGGTAAATAAATGATAAATAAAAAGTGAAATGACTTGACTTTCATAACTTTCTTCAGTTCTTGTATCTAAAATGAGATCATAAATCCTACACATTCCCAATTATTGCCATTCTTTAACTACAAATCATATAACTGAGAACTAACATATACCGATAACGCCTTACCAGATGTAACTCTATTCAGCAACTCTCATCATACAACTCAACAAATATGGACAATGCTATAAATAATGGGAGCAAAGCACCAAAATTAGGGACAATTTTTAAATACTGCTCTTATAAAGTTAGAAAGCTGAAAGAATAGCAGATTTTGCATTAGCATGTATTTTTGAAAAGTCTGAGGTCTGAAACTCAAATGTCTGTCATTATTTTCTGATTTCAATCCTTGATGATTTGCCAGAAAACCAAAAATGTTATAAGGAGAGGATGGTGTTGCTTTGTACTCCTCATATGTAACAAAACCGTGGACATCCATTCCACTTCCACAATGTGAAATTAGGAATCTAATTAAAAACTAAGCAAAACAATGTACCCCCTCAACAATCAAATTTGCTTCTGCTCATCCCCTTCAAGGTAAGCCTTTAACCTTACCTTCCATCTCTGAAATACATGTCATACTCTTCTATCTTACAGCAAGTCATAACTTTCATCAAAATAATTAATATCACACTATTTTTATTCTTTGACAACAAACAGGAAAAACTGAGAATGTGCCTGAAAAAAATCAACACGGACCAAAGATGTTTCTGGGCACAAATAGAAGGGTCTTGGTGGATGCAAAACTCCTTTATTGCCAATATACAGAGAATTAATACTTACACAAAGATAATAAAGATGTGTTTTCATCTCTCAATTAAAAATACTTCATCAGATACAACAAGGACTTCCTTCTATTCCTTTTATAACTAGAATAATTAATAAACAATCATTCAATTAATCAGTTTTAAGTACCATAACATAACTCAATAAGCTGACCTTTAAACAACAAAAATACCATAACATAAACTACAAACACTATTTAGAATAAAAATGCCTATTAGAATAATATTCCTTATTATTAAATTAATGTAAAAACAACCTAAAATTCAATTTAAAATACACTGTCATAGGGATATATATATATATATATATATATATATATATATATATATATATATATATATATATATATATATATATATATATGGATCTACTTCAGTAGATCAAACTTTTAAATGTTCGATCGAACATATAAAAGTTCAAGCATAAAACAAAAAAACAAAACAAAAGCAAAAATGTTTGTAGCACCCCCCACAACCCCACTCCTTAAATATGCCAACTCGGAGATTGCACTACATTGCAGAAAAGAGAAATCTTCCCATTCTGCACTGTACGGGGATCTCCATTCAGACCGTTCGAACTTTTAAAAGTTTGATGATATGGTCTTGGCCATTTGCGCTTTGAACTTTTAAAAGCTCGATCAACTGAAGGGGACCCATACATATATGTATATATATATATATATATATATATATATATATATATATATATATATATATATATATATTTATTTATAAAAAGTAACATGGTGCCATCTATTGACAAAAGTAATGCAAACAAGGACCACAAATAAATCTTTCATATAGTTATATAACTATCCCAAGATAAAATTCTTATCCTGCCAAAATAAAAGAATAATATAATAATACCATGAAATTCACAGTGTTAAAATAATAGGTCTTATTACAATTTAGCAGCCCTTAACTTTAACACTGGTTCCGGTGAAATGTTATCATTGAGTACTGGATACCTGTTAGCCTTCAGCACTATCTGCCAGTAGACTTCCCTATATTCTAATTTTGTTTCCCACGGACCTCCCCCCCATCATCCTTAGGGACCACTTCTATAACAAATAATATAAACTTGGCTTTTTTACAAATTAGTGTGTGCTTACGAAGGACATTCCTTTCATTTTGATTTTTAACATCATATAGGTGTTTGTAAATTCTTCTCTTTAACTGACGCTCGGTCTTACCCACGTAAAAGGCCTTGCAGTTGTCACATTAGGTCATATAAACTAGCCCTCTAGAATTACACTTAGAAAACACTTTTCCTACTAAAAGTTTCTGTCTAACCTTAACATGTATTTTCTCACTGTGACTCACTGTGACTGACATAAGAGCACTGTGAACAAGCCCCATAATTATAAGTCCCTACATTTTTCTGATTATTAACTCCTAGGGTCAGTGGATGTTCAAGCATACTTTTGATGTTCTGTCCTTTTCTAAATATAATTTTTAGTGGCTTCCCCATAATATTCTCAAGATCAGAAAATTCAGTGAATTTTTTTCCACTCCCTTTCTATTATTCCCTTAATGACATAGGCAACCTCACTAAAATTAGTGACAAAGGCCTGATGAAACCGCTGATCAACATTCTCTTGACAAGTTTTACCACCAGGTGAAGACAAAGTCTTCCCTATAATGGGGGGGGGGGGTAACTTTCCATTCTACCTCTCTTACTTCATCTCTGATCCTATGAATCAAGTCCACTGAATAGAGCCTGTCAAGGAACATTTCTTCCAATGTAACACATTCTTTTTCAAAATCTTCATCCACAGAAGTCATTCTACTTGCATGGACGGACTGGTCTTTACAATCCCCTTCTTCTGAATGAAGGGGTGGGCACTTGAGAAACAAATATAGGAATTAGAGAAAGTCTCTTTCCTATAAACAGTGGACTTGAAACATCCCTGCCATTTATGTATGGACACATCTATATAGTCCATACGGTCATGTGCAACTTTATAGACAAACTTTAAAAATGAAGTAGTATTAAAGATGTACTCAATAAATTCATCACATTTATCTAGACTTTCCTCCCACAAAAGGCAGATGTCATCTAGGTATCTTTTATACATCTTCCAGCAAGTAGCATATTGGGAGTGAATAACACATTTCTGTTCTCAAATGGATAATATAATGTTGGCATATGTGGAAGCACAAGTTGCCCCCATAGCAACTCCCTTATCCTGCCAGAGGAATTCATCTTCAAAGTACAAGGAGTAATTTCTAAGTACCAGGTCGGCCAACTCAAGACACACATAAACATCATTATCAGAGAATCTATCATTCATTCTAAGAGCTTCTTCTAACCATTATATTCCTACGTCATAAGGGATAACAGAAAATAAGTCTACTACATCAATAGTAGCAAAAATCAACTGTTCAGAAAAATATTCAGGCTTAATACTTAACAAAAAAATCCCAGGAGTCCTTCAATATGTTACTTTCCCCCACCTAAACTTTTTTTAACTTCAGTCCAAGAATTTGGCCAAGGGGGCAGTTTTGGAGCCCTCATTTGCTACTATCAGCCTAAGGGAGGGTCTTCAGGGTTTTTATAAACCTTGGGTATTCCAAATATGGCAGAAACCGTAGGCCTATTATTTCCCAAATAATAGTAGGCTTCATAATCTATTGCCCTTCATCCATTAATTTGTTCAGAGCCAAATCAATTTTCTTGAAGGCAATGTTTATCTAATTGATTGAAAACCTACTATATCTGGAATCATCATGAAGGATTCTCACATTTTGGCCTCATATAAGATCTTATTCGTAAAGACTATTCCACCTGCCTTGTCGGGTTCCATGACTCTTATGGTGTGGTTCATTCTTAAATCATTCAGTATTTTATTTTCAACATGGGTCATATTATTCTTAAACCTGTTGTTAAAAAAAACTTTTCTAATTTCCCTTTCCAAAGCAAGTTTCAGGTTCCTCTATTGGGGGTGCAAAGGGGGATTAATTGTACTCCTCCTCTTTGGTACTTCTGAGGTCACCCCTAACCATTTCCCCCAAACATATTTTCTAAATTCATTTTCCTGACAAACAATTTCACATCCAAAATGACTTGGGTAAGATCACTTTTCTTTCTTGGGATAAACTTAAAACCTTTCATGCAAAGCTTAAAGTGTTTCCTACTAATGTCCATGTTACTATAATTAAAAATATTAAACCCCCCAGACTAAATTTACTTTTGTCCAGCATATTGGCAAAGTATCTAAATCTAGACTGTTTAACTTACTTTCCCCCTTGGACCTCCACCCCTTTGGTGGTAAGGATCCTGTTAAAAATTGGTAGATTTATTTTTAAGACTCTCGGACCTACGTGGGGGGGGGGTTAAATCAACAGGGTCACCCATTTCCCCAGTCCAATCAAAGCAACTGGCACTTTGATAATCAGCAACCACCTCATCACTGCCTTGCTGTTAAAACCAGACATTCTCTGCAATGGATTTGTATGTCCCCCTTCTATTATGAGGGAAGTTATTAACAGACTTAGGGGGTCTACCCTCTTGATATTCCTTGATATCCCTATCCAATTTTTTGATATTTTATGTTCAACACCTCTTTACATTTATCATCAATCTGATGCCTTGTATCATAATACTTACCTTCCTCATATTCTACAGTAAACATCAAATCATTAATTAAACTGAGGTTCAGAGATTCTATATTTTGTTGCAAACCCATCATTTCATGTTCATTGCTTCTAATAATGGCCCTTAAACTATTTAACCACAGCAATCAAAAATAGAAACTGATTTCTATAAAAGTCAGAGCCAAGTTGTACATTATTTGGGTATTTGTAGACACTTAAACCCTTAGGGACAATCCCAAGATAATACATTCCTTTAAATATAAGTTATCAATATTCAAAGACTTGTACTTTAACATAGCATCATGCAGCTTCACAAGATTATTTTTAAAAGTGTCAGAAGCCTCTACATCCCTAAAGTTAGATGTCTGTTTATGAAAAACTGACTTCTGAAATAACCATGTACACAAGTCAACATTTTCAAGGATTTCACCCATATTATGCACTTTGTTTCTCAGACAATCATCAACAGCTCCCAACGAGTGAAAAATACATGGGATAGATGCAAAATCTTCATGTCCTTGCTGCACTGAAATGCCAGATGCCTGTTCCTCTCCAATCCATTGGTTATTCGTATCCACTAAAGCCCAATACGCATTGTCAATTCTTGGTTGCAGGGAAGAGAAACCGAAGACAGGAGCGCAGCCAAACCCTATCGAACTGGAGTTTGTAATTCCACCAATTGGGTCAATTGACCTGCAATCTTCCGTAATTCACCAACCTCACTATTTCTCACTCCTTCCAGATGAATCATGGGTGAAGTCTGCACTTCATTAACCTCCATAACCACTAAACAATAACCAGGACAAATGGAGAATGTGCCTGATAAAATCAGCATGGACCAAAGATGTTTCCAGGCACAAATAGAAGGAACTTGGTGGTAGCAAAACTCCTTTACTGCCAATATACAGAAAATTAACGCTTCAACAAAGATAATAAAGATGGGTTTTCATCTCTCAATTAAAAAGAATTCATCAGCTACAACAAGGACTTCCTTCCATTCCTTATATAAACAGAATAATTAATAAGCAATCATTCAATTAATCGGTTTAAAGTACCATAAGTTAATAAATTGACCTTTAAATAACAAAAATATAATATAAACTACAACCACTATTTAACATAAAAATGCCTATCAGAATAATATTTCTTATTATAAAATTAATGTAAAAATAACCTAAAATTCAATTTAAAATACACTGTCATACAGAAAGATATATACATGTATGTGTATATATATATATATATATATATATATATATATATATATATATATATAGGTTCATAGGTTCATAAGTAGGTACTAGGCTATTTGCCCGAGGGCAGTTTTAAGCCTAGCCAGAGTGTGTCAGCTTTCGCCACCCCATTTATTAATTAACTGAGCCTCTGTCAAGCAGAGCCAATGAAGTGATCCCAGGGGTGTATTATCTCTTACCCATCCACTCGTCAAGACTTCTCCTGAAGAGTGTTAGTGAGGGGCTCTGCATAATGTAGTTAGGAATTTTGTTCCAAAGCATGGGGAGTCTCTGTGACAGGAATCTATCCCTTCAGCATGTTCTATTTATTGTTGTGGCGAGGTTTAGCTCACTAGAGCGCGTGACTTGCAGTGACTTGGATTTCTTTAGGTAGATCATGTCCATCAATTCTGAGTTGAACATGGCTTTGTAAGTCAGGCAGAGATCACCTCTGAGTAAGCAATATGCCACTGAGTACAGCTGGAGTTTTTTCGGTCGGGCAGCATAGGACATATGTTTGAGGCCAGTAATCCTCTTGGTGAGGTGCTTTTGTGGTCTTTCCAGCTGTTGGAAGTGTCTTGTGAGGTACATCCCAAATGGGGCATTGTACTCTATGATGGGTCTGATGAGTGACGAGTAGAGGGGCACTATAACCTCTTTATTTCTAGATGCAAACCCCTTAGTAATTAGATGGGCCACATAGAAGGATTTCCTAACTACTTTGGCAATATGATTGTCAAAGGAGAGATTACTATCTACCTGGGTCCCCAGATCTCTTATTACCTCTTCTGTATTAAGGGGGCTGCTGCCTATGTGGTAATTCGTAGGTGTTTTGTTTTTCCCAAATGGGATGGCTATGCATTTTTTGGCATTTAGCTTGAGGCCATGACTTTGATACCAGGTGTCTGTCTCAGTAAGGCCTTTTTGAAGGATGTCCATGTCAGCTGGAGCGTCAATTATGTCTCCCAGTTTGCAGTCATCGGTGAACTTGTTTAGCCATATTCCTCCTGTTTTTGCCTGTACTTCTGAGAAATATATGACAAACAGTAGGGGTCCCAGAACCGAGCCTTGCGAGACACCACTTGTGACTGGTTTAGAGTCGGACCTGGAGCCCGCTATTCTTACCGTGTGAGTTTTGTCTGTAAGCCAGTTGGCAACCTATCTTGTGACATAGGGGTTTATGTTCAGGCTGGTGAGTTTTTCTGTAATACCCGAGGGAGGAATGGTATTGAATGCCTTGGCGAGATCAAGGTAGGGTGTGAATCACCTTTCCCTTGTCTATGGCCTTGGTGACTGTCTCAAAGAAGTCAACCAGGTTTAGTAGGCATGATCTGCCCTTAACAATGCCAAACTGGGTCGGGTCAAGTGTTTGGAGGTTCCCAATGTCTTTGTTAATGAGTTCCATGGTGATGCTCTCCATAGTCTTGCAGACTAGGCTAGTTAGGCTTATGGGGCGATAGTTACCAGGGTCAGTTGTGGCCCCTCCTTTGTGGAGCAGAATAACTGTTGCTGTGCACCATTCTATGGACATGTAGCCTGTGGAGAGGCTTAGGTTGAACAGCGTGTTTAGGTGGGGGGTTAGTTTGTTCTGTAGTTTGGGCAAGACGCAGCCTGGGACACCATCTGGCCCCACTGATACTGTGTTTTTGGCTTTTGAAAGGGCTGTTTTCACCTGTGCTTCTGTGATTTCTGGGACACTACACTTTTCTGGTATTGTTTTGGGCCCTTTTGAAGTTGAGAGGGAGGTGAAGTTTGCATTGAATCTATCTGCCAGGATGTTGGCAATATCAGTAGGTTCAGTATATTTTGTGCTATTTTGCACTAGCTCAGAGCATATCTGCGAGTTGCCACTTAGATTCTTGACATAGCTAAAGAACGCTTTGTGGTTATCTTTTGAATCCTTGGCTATTTTTCTTTCGAAGTTAGCCTTGGATGATTTTATGAGGGACCTTAGTTTCTTACTGATACTAATCAGGGATGTCTTTCCTTCTTGGGATTTGCTTTTTTACTGAACTAGTTTCCTCCTTCTGTTGTATAACCTGTTTATGGCAGGGGTCCACCAGACTGGTTTCCTTCTCTTAGGGGAGTGAGTCTTGGTCTTGCTAGGGATGTCATAATCCATGCATCCTTGTAGGTGCTCATAGAGTGCAATTGTAAAGGATTCTGGATCTTGGGCAGTGTTATCCTTTAGCGTGGGAGGCTGTGAAACTTACCACCTCTGTCTTAAGTAAAGTGAAGTTTGCTTTAGAAAAGTTTTTCACTGTGGTTTCCTTGGTTGGGGTGGGGGGTGGGGAGTGGACATCCAGGGTGATTAGTTTATGGTCTGATCTAACCAGTGATGGGTTGACCTCTGGTACGGAACACCTGTCGCCCATGTTGGTGATGATCAGGTCCAATATGTTGTGGCATCTGGTAGGGGAGTTTACCAACTGATCCAGGGCATTTGAGTTGATAAATTCCAGGAAGTGCTGAGCCTGGGAGTTTGCACTCAAGTAGTTTTCACAGTTAATGGTAGGGTAATTGAAATCACCCAATATCAGGGTGTTTGGTAGGACCTTCATGTTTTTCAGTGTCTCCAGAAAGGCGGAGTGGTGGTCCTGGGTCATGAAGGGTGATCTGTAGCAGGCCACAATTTGCATTGCAAATTTGCCTGATGTTAGTTGCACATGGATGATCTCAGAGGTATCATGCTGCGCCACTAACCTGGAGGTGTGAGTATCCTTAATGAATATGGATACACCCCCTCCTTTTGTGTTTCCATCCGTGTTCTGTGGCCAAAATGTGTGGTATGAGTTGTAGCCCAGTAGTGCTGGAGTGCTCTCTGGAGCCTTGAACCAGGTTTCAGTTGCTGCACAGATATCGATGTTCTCCATACTTAGGAGTGCTTCGAGCGCATGCATTTTGAAATTTAAACTCCTGGCGTATATATCTATATATATATATATATATATATATATATATATATATATATATAAAAATACACAAATATAAAGGCTTATAGTGCCTCCATATTTGAACTGTTTCTTACTGAAATTGGTACACCTTGTTTGCTGTAGCATAGACTAGATCCAGGCCTGCTGAATCTAGTTGAGCACTAATCCAGGCCTTCTTAAAAGTATTTAATTGTATTTATTACTGCTTAGTAGTAACCTGATTAAAGTGTAGCAATCATTCTAAGCCTTTTGGTTTAAGCACTTGGGCTTCAGACCAGTTATTTTACATTAAGATTTGTGGTCTGCACTGTTGTGGCAGGACAGGCAGCTTACATCCTTCTAAGTTGGGAACTGCTGACTGAAGGCTCAGTTTCTGTTATTCTAAAAGTGTATTAGTTCTGGTTTAAGTACTTGGGCTTCAGGCCAGTCATTTTACATTAAGAAAGTTTGTGGTCTGCACTCTTGTGGGAGGAGAGGCTGGACTCTGCCCTTTTGAGCTGGGAATTTCTAGTTAGAGGCTTATAGTGCCTGCATATTTGAACTGTTTCTTACTGAAATTGGTGTGCCTTGTTTGCTGTCGCATAAACTAGATTCAGGCCTGCTGAATCTAGCTTTGTTTGTATAACTTGAGTTCTAATCCAGGCCTTCTTTTTTGGAGAAGGTTCCCTGCACTCTAGAACTTGTCTGATTGAAGATTACAGGAACAGGACTCAAGTTTTGAGATCGTTTTACTGGTTAATTGGGTAATTTGTTTAAAAGCCTTTTCTGATTGCTTGCAGTCATCTAAAGCTGTTTTAAGTGTATTTTTACTGTTTTTACCTTATCTTTCAAAAAAATTCCTTGCTTCGCACCTTTCTAAGCCAGTATAGTCCAGTTTTCAGGCTAGTGCTGAATTCAGGGCTGTGTTACAAGTTTCTAAGCTACCCATACCTTACTTGGATAGATGAAGGTTTCCCTGTTCACCTGTGAGAGAGGGAGCTTTGAGCAGTCATCTGTCCCTGGAGGAGTGGTTCTAGCCCAGAAGTTAGTAGTTTATAGGCCATTTTGGGATAATTTATATTTCTTTCATTTCCCTGCTGTAAAAACCGTGTTTGCACGGTTTTGTGCATCCGGGCAGCTCCGGTTAGCTAGGGCTAAATTATTCCCGGCTCCACCAAGTCTCTTCTCAAGTTTTTCCCTTGAAAGTAGTATAACTCTCAACTAAAGCACTTAAACAGCATCCTGCAGTCCAGCACTTGCTCAGACCTAATAACAAGCACTAATATATCCCGACACTTGATTGCCCAGCAGGGCAAGGCTCATTATTCAACCCTCACCAACCAAGTGACTAAGCAGCTCATCCTACTATTCAGGCATGACCAAAGGGCAATTTCAGGTAAACTCTCCAGTCCAGCTGGTGAACCTGGATATTATCCTGAGGCAATATTACAACTGCCTCATGTACACAGACAACTCTCTCCTCCTACCACAAAACATTAACATATGCGAGAGATGCAATTATATAGCTAAATTGGAGGCTAAGCTCTCTCCATCCAAGACTGGAACAGGCAGTCATGAGGAGAAGGTTAACACTTGCATGACATCTCCAGCCTCACATAGACATACTAAACCATCACTGGCAAAAAATACACATACATACACAAAATCATACTTGGAGGCTCTAAATAAAAACCTGCAAAAGCATCAGAGACCTCCAAAGCAGACACCCAAAAAACCTGCACCGCCTGTCACAAACCAGACAACACATAAAACACAAAATCAGTGTGCCGCACAATCACAGCCATTAAGGTGAGATAACATACCTAACACACTAGTAATAGGTCACTGTATAGTCAGGCACACTGATGTCTCACTCACTAGGCTGGACAAGGAGAAGGTTACTGTTAGCTGCCTGTCGGAATCCAGAATCCGCCACATAACACGAGCATTCAGGTCACTCCAGAACAAGTACAAATATGTCTCTGTCATTGTTCATGTTGGTGTGAATGACCTGAGATGTACCTCCCTGGACAACATGAAAAGAGACATGGAAGAGCTCTGTAATCATGTAGCTCCGGTGGATATGACCCTGAGTAGCATCCTGCCCTCACCAAGAATGATATCGCAGTATAGAGAAAAAATGATCAATTTCAACAATTGGCTAAGCTTCCGGCTTCATTCAAAGGGGACCCAGTGTCTGTCAGCCTGGGACGACATGCTCGACAAGCCTCATTGCTTCGCAAGAGACAGCTTGCACCTGTAACCCCTAGGCTTTCGAATACTGGCCAAGGCTCTTGCTGACCCCATAGTGCCCTTTGTAGGCAAGGCTCAAAAGTCAAACCCACCTCCATAAACAGCACAAATAAAAAAATAAAAAATAAGGGTTATGCTACTCAATGCCAGGAGTTTAAATCTCAAAATGCACATGCTCAAAGCACTCCTCAGTATGGAGAATGTTGACATCTGTGCAGTAACTGAAACCTGGTTCAAGGCTTCACAGAGCACCCCAGCACTACCGGGCTACAACTCATACCACACATGTCGGCCACAGGACATGGACCAAAACACAAAAGGAGGGGGTGTATCCATATTCATCAAGGATACCTACACCTCCAGGTTAGTGGTGCAGCATGATACCTCTGAGATCATCCATGTGCAACTAACATCAAGCAAATCTGCAATGCAAATTGTGGCCTGCTACAGATCACCCTCCATGACCCAGGACCACCACTCCGCCTTTCTAGAGACACTGGAAAACATGAAGGTCCTACCGATCACCATGATATTGGGCAATTTCAATTACCCTACCATTAACTGGGAAAACTACTCAAGTATAAACTCCCAGGTCCAGCGTTTCCTGGAATTTATCAACTCAAATGCCCTGGATCAGCTGGTAAACTCCCCTACCAGATGCCACAACATATTGGACCTGGTCATCACCAACATGGGCGACAGGTGTTCCGCACTGGAGGTCAACCCATCATTGGTTAGACCAGACCATAAACTAATCACTCTGGATGTCCACTCCCACCACCACCCCTAACCAAAGAAACCACAGTGAAACATTTTTCTATAGCAAACTTCACCTTACTTAAGACAGAGGTGGTATGTTTCCCAGCCCCCACGCTAAAGGATAACAGTGTCCAAGATGCAGAAACATTTACAAATGCACTCTATGAGCACCTACAAGGATGCATGGATCGTGCCATACCTAGCAAAACCAAGACTCACTGCCCTAAGAGAAGGAAACCAGTCTGATGGACCCCTGCCATAAACAGTCTATACAATAGAAAGAGGAAACTAGTTCAGAAAAAAAGCAAATCCCATGAAGGAAAGACATCCCTGATCAGTATCAGTAAGAAACTAAGGTCCCTCATAAAATCATCCAAGGCTAACTTTGAAAGAAAAATAGCCAAGGATTCGAAAGATAACCACAAAGCCTTCTTTAGCTACATCAAGAATCTAAGTGGCAACTCGCAGATATGCTCTGAGCTAGTGCAAAATAGCACAAAATATACTGAACCTACTGATATTGCCAACATCCTGGCAGATAGATTCAGTGCAAACTTCACCCCACTCTCACCCCCAAAGGGCCCACAACAATACTGGAAAAGTGGAGTGTCCTGGAAATCACAGACGCACAGGTGAAAACAGCCCTTTCAAAAGCCAAAAGCACAGCGTCAATGGGGCCAGATGGTGTCCCAGGCTGTGTCTTGCACAAACTACAGAATGAACTAACCCCCCCCTAAACACACTGTTCAACCTAAGCCTCTTCACAGGCTACGTGCCCATACAATGGTGCACAGCAACAGTTATTCTGATCCACAAAGGAGGGACCACAACTGACCCTGGTAACTGTCGCCCCATAAGCCTGACTAGCCTGGGCTGCAAGGCTATGGAGCACATCATCATGGAACTCATTAACAAAGACATTGGGAACCTCCAAACACTTGACCCAACCCAGTTTGGCTTTGTTAATTGCAGATCATGCCTACTAAACCTAGTTGACTTCTCCGAGACAGTCACTAAGGCCATAGTTGAGGGGAAGGTGGTTCACACAGCCTACCTTGACCTCGCCAAGGCTTTTGACACCATTCCCCACTCAGGAATTATAGAAAAAGTCACCAGCCTGAACATAAACCCCTACGTCATGAGATGGGTTGCCAACTGGCTTACAGACAGAACTCACACAGTAAGAATAGCGAGCTCCAGGTCCGACTCTAAACCAGTCACAAGTGGTGGCCCACAAGGCTCGGTCCTGGGACCCATACTGTTCGGCATATACTTCTCAGAAGTACAGGCAAACACAGGACTATGGCTAAACAAGTTCACTGATGACTGCAAACTGGGAGCCATAACTGACTCTCTGGCTGACACAGACATTCTCCAAAAGGGCCTTACTGAGACAGACACCTGGTGTCAAAGTCATGGTCTCAAGCTAAATGCCAAAAAATGCATAGTCATCCCATTTGGGAAAAACAAAACACCCATGAATTACCACATAGGTGGCAGCCCCCTTAATACAGAAGAGGTAATAAGAGATCTGGGGGACCCAGGTAGATAGTAATCTCTCCTTTGACAATCATATTGCCAAAGTAGTTAGGAAATCATTCTATGTAGCCCATCTAATTACTAAAGGTTTTGCATCTAGAAATAAAGAGGTCTACTCGTCACTTATCATACCCATCATAGAATACAAACCCCCATTTGAGATGTACCTCACAGGACACTTCCAACAAGCTGGAAAGATCACAAAAGTACCTCACCATAAGGATTACTGGCCTCAAACATATGCCCTATGCAACCTGACTGGAAAAACTCCGGCTGTACTCAGTGGCATATTGCTTACTCAGAGGTGATCTCTGCCTGACTTACAAAGTCATGTCCAACTCAGAATTGATGGACATGCTCCACCTAAAGAAATCCAAGTCACTGTGAGCCACTCGCTCTAGTGAGCTAAACCTCACCACAACAATAAATAGAACATGCTGAAGGGATAGATTCCTGTCACAGAGACTCCTCATGCTTTGGAACAAAATTCCAAACTACATTAGGCAGAGCCCCTCATTAACATTCTTCAAGAGAAACCTTGATGAGTGGATAGGTTCATAGGTTCATAGGTTGGTACTAGGCTATCAGCCCTAGGGCCTATACAAGCCTAGCCATAACAATTCCCTGGCTATTTCTTCCCACACTGTTTACTTCCCTGGGCCCCTGTCTAGCAGGGCGACTGACGTGATCCTCGGGGTTAATTTCCTTTCTCCCATCCAATCGTCAAGGTTCCTTTTGAAGAGGACCAAAGAGGCACTTTGCTTGACATGTATGGGCAATCTATTCCAGAGTCTGGGGAGTCTCTGGGTCAGGAACCTATCCCTCCAGCATGTTTTGTTTATTGTGATGACAAGGTTTAGATCCCTGGAGCATGTGGCTCTGAGGGATTGGGATTTTTTTAAGTGTAGCATGTCCAACAGCTCTGGGTTTGACATGGCCTTGTATGTTAAGCAAAGATCTCCTCTGAGTAGACGATATGCGACAGAGTATAGCTGGAGTTTTTTAAGGCGGTCAGCGTAGGGCATCTGCTTTAGGCCTGTGATTCTTTTAGTGAGGTATTTCTGTGGCCTTTCCAGTTGTTGCAGATGTCTTGAGAGGTACATATCAAACGGGGCATTGTATTCTATAATGGGTCTAATGAAGGATGAGTACAGTGGGACCATGACCTCCTTTTTTCTGGATGAAAAGCCCTTAGTGATGAGGTGTGCCACATAGAAGGATTTCCTGACTGTTGTGGTGATGTGGTTATCGAAGGTGAGACCACTGTCTACCTGTGTCCCTAAGTCTCTTATCAGGTAACAGAAAATACACCCCGGGATCACTTCATTGGCTCTTCTTGACAGAGGCTCAGTTAATTAATCAATGGGGTGGCGAAAGCTGACACACTCTGGCTAGTCTTATAAATGCTCTCAGGCAGATAGCCTAGTATCTACCTATGAACCTATAAATATATATATATATATATATATATATATATATATATATATATATATATATAGTAACATGGCACCATTTACTGACAAAAAACAATACAAACAGGGACCACAAATAAATCTTTCATATGGTTATATAAATATCCCAAGATAAAAATTCTTATCCTACCAAAATAAAAGAATAAAATAACAATAACATGAAATTCACAGTGTTAAAATAACTGGTCTTATTATAATTTAGCAGGCCTTAATTTGAACACTGGTGCCAGTGAAATGTTTATTTTTTTATTTAACTTTTGTTGACCAGAAAAGTCCAACTAGGCTCCACAGAGCCTATTTTCAGCAGAGGCCCAGGGAGAAATGCTCCAGTCACGTGTCTTTTGAATGTGGGAGGAAACTGGAGTACCCAGAGGAAACCCACATGAACATACGGAGAACATGTAAACTCTGCACAGAAGGCACCCCAGCCAAGAATCAAGCCAGAGAACCTCTTGTTGTGAGGTGACAACATTAACCACTGCTCCACCCAAAGGGAAACAGTGCATTGGCCAGGAAACGAACACAGATCTCCTGCATAGCAAGCAAGAATTCTACCACTGAACCACCAATGCAAGCAGACATTATGATTGAGTCCTGGATACCTGTTAGCCTCCAGCACTATCTGCCAGTAGGCTTTCCTACATTTTACTTTTGTTTCCCAAGGACCCCCCCAACATCCTTATGGTCTACTTCTATAACAAATAAAATAAACTTAGCTTTTTTGCAAATTAGTGTGTACTTATAAAGGGCATTTTTTTCATTTTGATTTTTAACATCATATATGTGTCCGTAAATTCTTCTCTTTAACTAACGCTCGGTCTTACTGACATAAAAGGCCTCACAGTTTTCACACTGGGTGATATAAACTAGCCCTCTAGAATTACAGTTAGAAAATACTTTTCCTACTAAATGTTTCTGTCTAACCTTAGCATGTATTTTCTCACTGTGACTGACATAAGAGCACTGTGAACAAGCCCCACAATTATGTCTCTACTTTTTTTCTGATTATTAACTCCTGTGGTCAGTGGATGTTCAAGCATACTTTTGATGTTCTGTCCTTTTCTAAATATAATTTTTAGTGGCTTCCCCATAATATTCTCAAGATCAGAAAATTCTGTACATTTCTTCCACTCCTTTTCTATTATTCCCTTAATGACATAGGCATCCCCACTAAAATTAGTGACAGAGGCCTGATGAAACCTCTGATCAGCATTCTCTTGACAAGTTTTACCACCAGGTAAAGACATACCCCAGGACTCAATAAACTCCGTGCAGGAATAGTGTTATTTCTGCATGGAGTGAATTGCGTCCATTTCCACGTAGCCTTAACAGCAGCGTGCCTTACATATTCATGAAGGCGTGCTACTGATAACGGCTAAGTGGACATGAACACTACTGAGTGCAGGGGGCATGTTTTAGTAGTGCTTGCAAATCTAACATGCCCCCTGCACTCTGAAAGTGCCATATGGCACTTTCTAAGTGCTTTTAGTGTCTGCAGATACTGAAAGCAGTTATTTCAATAAGAAGCAATGCTACCTGTCACACCACCCCCCTGCATTGTCAAAGTGCCACACAGCACTTTTTAACTGCTTTCAGTGTCTGCAGACACTGAAAGCAGGTATTTAGATAGGAAACAATGGAGGGTGTGTTTGACAGGTACTGTCATACAACCCCTGCATTGTCACAGTGCTGTATGGCACTTTTGAACTGCTTTCAATGTCTGTGGACACTGAAAGCAGGTATTTAGTTAGGAAGCAATGGAGGGTGTGTGTGACAAGTACTGTCACACACCCCTACATTGTGAAAGTGCTGTATGGCCATACCTGTCAACTCTACAGATTTTTGTAGAATGTCCAAATGTCTGCCTCATATTTTCGGTGTGTTCCCCCTAAAATCTGTCCATTTCTAGCAAATAGCTGAGGAGTGGAGTCATGAAATAATGACACACATTTGAGTTTAAGACTTCACATCCTTCAGAAAATTCATGCTAATGCCAAACCTATTATTCTATCAACTTTCTAATTTGTAAGAGCAATATTTAAAATCTGTCCCTATCTGTCCCCCTCATCATTTTAGGCTTTGTCCAAATTTTTTGTTCTTTGCAGTCCTGATATTGCCCATACAGACTCAGACAGTTGATAGAATGACATGTAGTGCATTACCAAATCTGACTTGCAAGGAGTAATGATACATGTAAGTAAAGTGAATGTATTAATATTTTTTTCATTCTAAATTAAGATTGTGTAGCTGCGCAGGTTTGTGCATTGCGGCTGTCTCCTCAGCACTGTTTAAACATCTCATAAGAGAGCTAAATACAAATGTATAGCTAAAATCCATAATGGTGAGATAGTATAGTGGTAAAAGTCCCGGCTTTGCATGCAACAGTTCATGGTTTGAATACCAAAACAAGCTCTTCTTTTTCACAGGGGGAAGCATTGTTAAAAATTATTTTATTTGTTTTAAATTATGTAGTAATTAATATTTGTTAACCAGGGTAGTGTAGCTGGCTGAAAATGTAAATGTGAGTGCATATAACATAAAATCACCCATGTATGCACGAGTGTCCCATACAGTATAGTTACACTCCAAGTTAATCTAATGAAAGCACATAGAGGAACATCATGTAAAGTAAATCATACACACTTAATAATATGTCAGTAATGATTAATTAAGTCATAATTCTGGTATTTTCTAAAACTGAAAAGTGAGCAATGGTTAGCTGTGGTCAGCTCTGCTTAGCCGGTTTAAGCATTGCTTAGACATTAATACTAAGTGGCAATCAACTCAGCTAAGCGAATTTGTGAATTGTTAAGCAGTGTTCAGCATTTTCCCCTTTAAGCACTGCTCAACTCAGCTTAGTGGATTTGTGCACCACTTAACTGAGCTTAGCATTTTCAAAATGGTTCAATGACAGCAACATGCAGAAATATGGCCTTATTTAAATCACACAGGCAGGAATACAACAATAACATGTTGTAGTCCGATCTATGCAGGAACCATATCTGGCACCGAAGATGGAGTGCACTTTCGGGCACAGCACTGGGAAATTCAGGAGTCCAGGGTCATGGTTGGGCTCCTTGTAGAAAACCATGAAGATAGACTTCTGCAGGGCCAGTAGCAGGGCTCTCAGTACAAAGCAGAGGCCCTGTACCATCTGACACGTGACCTCACTAGTGCCACTGGAATCCTCTGAACTGATGAGCAGGTATGACATCATTATGCCGACCTAAAATGGAGGAAGGGGGAATCTCTTGGCCCAGTGGATCCAAGATGCTCAGGCATGGAATGCTCTGGTGGTTAGTAAGTATCACATCCAAAGCTGTACCAAATCCTAACCTGAGTATGTGATATAAAGGTATGCATAATGTTTGTTTTCTCCCCCTACAACTGCAGCAGAGAGGGCTAGCAATGCCGAGGCCCATGCCAACAGACTGACAAGGCTGCGCTGACAGGCTGGTGAGTACAGATGTAGCTTGCAATATATAGTGAAATAAATAAGAAGGAGTAAATTCATAAAAAATTCACAAAGAAATGGTGAAGTAACCAAGGAACAGAATGTCCTAGTTTAAACACAGTCCAAGAATAAATAAAACATAGGTAAAATACAAGGTAAATTTATTCACTCAGGTAAGCGCTTTCATGATACACATATCACTTCTTCAGACCTTCAAACAAACACTTCCTACCCAACTATATTTAAACAGTATTCAAACCAATCAAATCAAACCAATTAATGTTTGAAGTAATTGGTACTTAAAATAAAACCAGTCATTCTGCAATATGTACAAAGGCATACTGGAAAAACATTTCAAGTATAGATACGTAATAAACATTGTAACATAAAATGCATTAGTTAAAAACAATTAAAATATATATTTAATATGTTTCTCTGTCTTTCATTAAAATAATTTAATTTCATTTAAACAACCTCCTATTCTTCAGAACTGGTTTCAATGGTATTCTATCATTAAGGCCCTTTCCTTTATTAGCTCTTAATCTGATAATCCACCTAGTTTCAGAGGTCTCTGTATGGTTCCTTATATCACCACCTCTCTCATTAGGAATAATTCTCTCAATAACTGAGAACATAAAATTATGGTCATTGCCTTCAGAGGACACATGTTTGGCTAACGCATTAGTGGCAACACCATTCCTAATATTTAATGTGTTCCCTAATTCTAAATCTTAGCTGTCTGTCAGTCTTGCCCACATAAAATGCAGAGCATTTCTGACAGACAGCCAAGTAGACCACATGGTTTGTGTTACAATTGGCTGCTACACTAAAATCATATATTCGCTTAGTGTCTGGATGTGTAAATACATTCTCATGATTTATGTATATACATTGATTGCATCCACCACAGGGAACCATCCCTTTTACTCCTGCCATATCTTGTCCCTTATTATGATGTAGATAGCATAACATCCTTTTCAAAGGTTTCCTGTTCTTAAATATAAAACTTGGATTTTCCCCTACGACTTGTTTGATTTCTGGATTCTGTGTTAATATATTCCAGTTCTTTTTTATCACACTGGTTATTATATTCACATTGCTGGCAAAATAAGTAGAGAATCTAACAGATTCATTTTTATGTTGAACATAACCTGTTCTGTCATTATTGGGCATTGAAAAATACGGCTTACTTATACTATCCATGAAGTAGATGCATCCAAGATTTCTGTGGTCATACTATCAGCGTAACCCCTTTCATTAAATCTGAGTTTCAAACTAGTTAGTTCTTCCTTAAATTCATCATCCCTGGCTGTTAGCCTTGAAGTCCTAAGGGTTTGCCCTTTTACTACATTCTTAAAGATTTGTCCTGGATGCATACTGCTTCTATGGAGTAAAGTATTTCTATGGCATTTCTTCCTAAACAACTTGGTGGTTATCCCATTCACATCATCCAGGCTAATAATTACATCTAGAAATTCTATTTCCTGTCTATAGTATTTCATCTCAAATTTTAGAAAGTCATTGCTGTTATTAATTTCTGTAGTGAATTTTTTTAACATTGCATAATCACCACTACATAACAGGAAGAGGTCATCAGCAAACCGTTTATAAAATTGGATCTGGGGCCATCTTTCATTAGTAAGCACATTCCTGTTTTCCCATGTGGCCATGACGAGATTGGCATAGTGATTTGCGCTTGTCGTCTCCATGGCCACACCATCTTTCTGCTTATATAACTTACCATCAAAACTCAACACATTATTGGTTAAAACTAACTCCATTAATAAGCATATTAGATCTATTTTCTTTCCATCATATGTCCCTTCTTCCAGCAAATATTGCCTCAACAATTCTAATCCGGTTGTATTCGGAATACAAGTAAACAACAAGCATACATCTAGTGTCACTAATAGCAGAGCTCCATCTTGTCTTTCATACACATTATTAAACACATACAGGTCCTGCAAGAATTGCTTAGAGTCTCTTAAAATATTCCTGTTCTTATTTACTAACATTCTTAAATTCTTCTAAACGTATATGGAGATAGACTCTGTAGACCGGTTATGTCCTGACACTATAGGTCTTAAAGGAGGTTGACATACATTCTTATGGATTTTCAGCAGACCATGTATGCTAGGCACTAGAGGTTCTTTTACTTTAAAGTAATTGTATAGCTCATTTGAAATGGTATTATCTAATAAACAATCATATCCCAACCAATTGTGATAACATCCCCTCCATATCAGCTTGGCTGATATTTTCATACACAGAGGTATCCTGTAGCATTTCATACATCGTTGTGTCATAATACATTTTATCCATTAAAACTACAGGTCCACCTTTATCTGCTTGCTTAATGATAACATTTGTGTCAGACTGTAATTGTTTTAATGCATTCCATTCATCCTTGCAAAAATTGGAGAAAGTCTTAGTTGTTTTTACCATTCACATTTTCAAAAACCTCAGAAAGGAAAGACAAGACGGAATCCACGCTGTGTTGATTTAGCGCTTTCGTTTTTTTAATAAAAACTTCCTCAGAATACCATACCAAACAGATACAAAACTTTACAAGACTGACTCAATTTATATCAGAACCATTCATAAAATTGATGACATCATAATTGAAAAATGAGTTAATGAATTAACCCTTTTGTTGCATCAAGTCAATCAATAGCTTTATAAAACATTTAAATAACCTATAAAACATATAATGTGTATTTTAATATGTACTGTAAAATATAAAATGTGGAACAATATCTATTCTCTTTGAACATTAATGACCTTCCATTTTAAGCCTAAGAACAGAGCTAATAGAAATACTTGTATTTAATCCTGGAAACTGTGCTGCGTTAGTTCTTAGCTGCCATCTAAGTTCTCTGCTTTCCAAATAGTCATTAAGGGGACCCCCTCTATCCCCCCAAATAACCTGATCGAGCACTGAAAATCTAAACATGTGCCCTATATTACTCTTAATATGACTAGCCAATACATCTTTCATATCCTCCTTTTTGATGTCATAAAAGTGTTGGTACATGCTGCTCCTAAGGGCATTAATTGTCTTGCCAATATAGAAACAGGGACACTGGGTACGCATCCCTATGTACACAACACCCTCACTACTATAAGTATATTTCTTCTTATAGGTATATTTCCCATAATTAGGTATTCTTAGTTCAGTCCCTTCCAAGATGTACTTACATTGTGAGCAAAACCCACATTTAAGCATACCCCTAATCTCAGGACCCCCTTCTTGTACTCTTTCCAACATGTTTTTTATAGTTGTATCCTTTTTATAAACTATATTAGGGCCAATTCCTACAACATCCAAATGTTCCTGATTAGTACCAAACAGGTTCCAATTATGTTTTATTATGTTACTTATATTTGTAAACTGTTGATTATATTTAAAAATAGCAGCTCTTTTAAATGTATTATTTTCCCTTCTATGATCACCTGAAAAAGAGACATCACACCCTTTTCCTAGTAAAGGGACAAACATCCCTTGTTTTCTTTTATTTATAACCTCTTTCAAAATGTTGTTAATAAACCATAATGGATAACCTATGTTTATTAACATTCCCTTTAAGGTATGTATCTGATCTAAAAACTCTTGATAATCAGAAATCATCCTAGCCAACCTTACTCCCTGTCCTTTTACCAGTGCCTTCATCTGATGAAGTGGATGGAAACTGGTAAAATGCAGAAGTGAGTTGGAATATGTGGGTTTTCTAAAAATAGTAGTCTCAAAACAATTGTTAAGATTGTTTTTATAAATAGTAATATCCAAGTAGTCAATTTTTTCATTTGATATAGTGTGTAAAAATTCCAAACAAGTTGTACTTTCTTTAATAAATCTCAAAAATTCATTTAATAATTCCAGACTTCCATCCCATAAAATGACGATGTCATCTAGGTACCACCCATAATATTTCCAGTATTTTTCATAGGGGCTAGCCATAATAAATTCTGTCTCCCAAAATGCTAAAACTATATTAGCAAAAATGGGTGCGCAAGTAGCCCCCATGGCTACACCTTTACTTTGTTTAAATAGTTGTCCCTCAAATACAATTATATTAGTGCCCAAAATAACTTCCATAAGACTTCTAAGAGTAAGAATCCTGTCATGCCTCATTTCAGTGAACCGACATAGGTATGAATAAAACCAGTCAATACCAATTTCATGGGGGATGACGGAGAACAAATCCTTGACATCTATGGTTACAAAAATAAGGCTATGTTTATACATGTTTTTATTGATCTTTTTTAATAAGTCCCATGAGTCCTTAATGATCCAGTTACAATTATTTAATGTATTTTTCAATTGTGAATCTATAAATTTAGCTATGAAATATATAGTGTTTGTGGATGCTGTTCTGAGGGTGTCCCCAGACTGGCCAGTAACTCCTCAGTGTGTGTGAGTGGGGACTGGGTTGGTGGCCCACCACCTGTTCCACCTTGTTCCCTGGTGATTGCAGTGGCATGCTGTTTTGCATGCAGTATCAGGTCTGTGCAGTGTCTGTGCACCTGCTGGTAGGTGCGGTTATGGCCACCCACATTGTTCACCCTCTTGCACAGAACCTGCCACAGGTCGTTCCACTGCTGGGCATGCTATGGCACATGGTTGGACAACACCTCGTAGTTCTCATGGAGGTACGGGATGAGAAAATCATCCTCCTGGCGGCTGTACGCTGGAAGGTGTGTACGAGGCATTATCTGTAAGACATAATGATGGTGACAGGTCACAGTTTCAGAGATGTACAGAGATACAGCTGCACATACATTTCTATGACATCTAGTACATTTGCACAGTTATCTTCGCAAATCACCATGACACTGACACGACTGACGTGTTTGTGTCACACACATGTAACACCCGTTATGCATTGGATATCATCACCATATATGTGTGTCACCTCATTACAGTGTTCATACTCCATGTGAATGCTGTCTTGATGTGGGCATGTCTGTTTGCCTGCACTGGTGTTCTTACCTATCTGCACATGCCTATGTATTGCAGTATTGCTGCTGACCTTGATGCTGTGTATATATGTCACATATCAACACAGACACAGCCTTAATGGACTTGCGCAGTGACAATGCACACATATGCATGGAAACCTGTACATGCATGTGTTTTGCCATATACATCTACACAGCACTGTACAGCTGTTCAACATCCTGCCACTAATCGCCTGTGTTGCACATGTGATAGACATGGGACAATGGCTAGTTGGACGTCATTCGCAGGGATGGTTATCAACCATAGCATGTACGGGCAAGGTTTCCTAGCTGTAACCGACAGCCATTATGCCACTGCGAGGTGCATCAGTGCCACATTACTGATCCAGACAGTTGATACTACATCTACCATGCGACCATCACACCATGTATGACTGGGATGACATGTGCAGCTTGGATGGACAGGGTTGCATGGTATAGCGGGAGTATGTCACATGTATGGCACAGGGATCTGTCCAGCATGTGGCGATCCTAGTATTAGTACGGTGGCTGTCCATGTCATATGTCTTTCAGATCAGGTTATGGACATGTAGCATGTCCATCATCATGGTGCAGCAAATGTCTTTATGCAAGGTAGACAGCATGCTGCATAGTGGAGGTGAGGATTGTGAAGGCTGGTATCGCCCATCCACGCATGGCCATTACCCCTTACAGGTGATATGTGATCCAATATTGGTCACCCCGGTGCTGTATATGCCTGTCCAATGATCTTTGTGCTCATGGATGACACCCTGTCATGACATGGGTACCTCGTATGACTACCTATGGGGCCTGGAGATGTCACCGGGTCAGGGAGGTGTACTGCACAGCACCATCCCTTACACAGTGTCCATAATGTTGACCACAGCCTAGGTGGTAGTTAATGGGTACAGGGATGTTCACCTAGCGGTGACAATGCTGATATCATCCATCAGACAGTGCACATATGTCACACACCTCACCCACACAGCCCATTCTGTATGTTGTTCACAACACTGACACAGCTATTGCTCAGAGGTCATGGCCAGTCATATCCTTACATACACAGATGCCTAACATTTGTCTGTGTGGTTTGGGCTACAATGAGGGTGGAGTACAACACATTAACCCTGTTCTACTGTAGCTGGCACTGGTGTGATATGCACATGTCACTCTGGCACCTTTTGTAGTTGTGAGTCTGTCAACAGGCCACTGGTGGAACACTCCTGTGACATACAAATGTATTTGTAATCAAACATCCGTACTGTCTTGTACATCTGTACTGCTAATATCTACAGTGATAATGGTTCATGGACATGCACACCATACTCAGCAGGGTTATAGTGCGGTGCCACCCATTATGACTGTTGTCACCACTTGTGGGTTGATATTATCCAACACCCTATCTGTATTGTATGTTCATGCTAGGCACTTGTTCAGAACTTGCAAGCATGTCATGAGCTACTGATTTCTATAGCACCCATTCCACACCATTTCCCACAGGTACACTGGCTGTCATAAACTTTCCAGCTTGCTTATGGTACAACAGCTGTTGTACACATGTAACTCACATATCCTGTGAGACATGGTTGTATATACAGGCATGTCCAACTGTCACGTACCAGTGCTATTGCCTGTCTATATGATGGATATGTCATACATGTGGCAATAGAGCAATTGTCTCATGTACACATTAAATGCTCGCCTCCCAACATACGACACTACAGCCTGTGGGGGATGCACGTATGCAGCCCTGCTGGGGGTAATGCTGTCACCAACCCTGACTGCGCCTGACAGTCATGTTGGGATGTGTAACATTCGCAACACACCCCACAAATCACATAGTCTCACATGATCTCCACCAAAGGCCACACATATGGGTACAACTCGTGCAGTACCTCTCCATACTCTGTGTAGGCACCAGAGGCAGCCCCCATCATGGAACACAACATCACCAACTTATAGCCCACAGACTTGTGTGCTCATCACATACAGACAATAGGGTGTTATAACATACACAACACACCAGTCATAGGTGACTCTGTAGGCGGTCACACTGCAGTTCCACACAGCAGGCTACACAAGGTGATAGTCGCTTACATCTTGCTGTCGGGTAACTGGTTCTGCAACATAACTAATGCACCTATGCTACACCTCACCAGGTACGATGTGACTGTCATTCTCCATGTTAGTATGACTGCCCTGAGATGCCACTTCACAGACTACATGTGCAGGGACATGCAATAGCTCACCAGTCTTGTAGCCCTGAAGGTGGGGTGCATTATGCATTCATCTGGACCTGATACCACTATACAATGACTGACTGTGTCACTTCAACAGTTGCGTATGCTTCTGCTGTCATTCCACAGGCATCTGGTATCTGTCCGCATTGACTGACCTGGTCAAACACAATGCTTTGGCACAGATGACCTGCACCTGTCAGCCCTGGGATTACAGATCACATGTGAGGCTCTTGCTGCTTCTATACTGCCTGTCTTGCACAGTTTCCAATAACAGTCACCGGCGGAACGGGAACTGGCAAGCAAGATATGGGGTCATGTGACACAATGCTCACATCTTCCTGTGTGACGCACGCAGGCAAGGCACACCTTACAATGCACCACTCCAATATCTCTGCAGTGACTGGGACCTGCCTCTAGGCTCTGCAGAGCACACCTGCAATGACAGGTTATAGACAGACCATACCTTTCAGACACACACCTGTACCGGCACACCCACAGCTGAGGTGTTTCCATATCCCACTATGTTGTACACACATCCTGGCTAGTTACTTAGCACAATGCATCAGAGGTGCTCCACATGCAACTAACTGTGTCCAGAACTGCTATACGCATTGTAACCAGCTACAGATTCAACAACACACCCCACGGTTACCAGACCTCATTTTTTGGTGTACTAGACAGTAGGGCTCAGACAGCTACCACTGATGTGTGACTGACACTACCCCACACTTAACTGGGATAGCCACTCATGTACTGACACATCCATGAGTCATATCCTCCACTTGGCTGGATCAGCCCATACACACCACCTCCAAGACCAACATTATCCTTGACATGAACACTACCAACATGTGACTGGTGTTCCACACCTGGGGTTATCCCCTCATTGGTGGATTCCGAACATATGCTAATCACCCTTGTTAGCCACATCCCAGCACCACACCCTTCACGGCATACACAGTACATGAGTACTACAACACCTACTACAGACGTCTTATGACAGCGGTTGTTGATGTCATGACACCTGTGCAGATGGACAATGCACATACAAACGCTGAAACATACCCCAGTGCACTTCATTAGCACGTACATGACTGCATTGATCATGCTATTCCATGCAGAGCCATGATGGTACACACCAGATAACAGACTCCACTCTGGTGGTCATGTTCCATGGACATAATGTACAACAACAGGTGGAGGCTGTTGCACAGTGGTGTACAATCCCATGGCTGGGGTAGCTCACCAGTCAGCCTCGGTAGGGCCACGGGATCCCTCATCACATACTCCATGACTAGCTACATAAACATTACTGTGACACATTCCGGGGTGTACCACAAGGCATTATGGTGGTATGTCAGTAGTCAATGGCAATACCCTCATCTGCTCTCACATACAACAGTCACTCAGGAACATTACAGACCCAGGTGATGTAGGGAACATGCTGGTGGATGGATTCAATGCTAACATTACACCCTCACACTCACTACAGAGCCACAATCCATGCAGGAACATTGCGGTGTCCCTGCGGACACACCAACACAGTACTAACCTGTACAGTATATGTCCTGGGACACTGGCTCCATGTCACCTTCCAAAGTCCCAGGCTGTGATGTCCACAAACCTCTGAATGACATGTCTCCCCACTAAGCCACCATATTCAGTAATAGCCTTGTATCAGACATTGTGGCCCCTGAATGGCACACAGCAACAGTTATCACACTCCACACAGGTGGCGCCACAATGCATGTGTGGGACTATAGTCCTACACACCTGACTGGACTGTTCTGCATGGCTATGGGGCACATCATCATGGACGTCATTCACAGACACATTGTTGGGCTCCAGTCCTGTGATGCCACCCAGGTTGGACTTGTTAGGGCCAGAGCATGGCTCCTACACCTGGTGGAATCCTTTCATACAGTTACCAGGGTAGTTGATGATGGTATGGGGGTCCACACATCCTACATTGTCCTCTCATTGTCTTACAGCACCATTCTCCATTCTGGTATTGACAACATATACATCCACCTGCACATCGTACCCTATGTCTCAGGATGTTATGCAACGTGGCTCATGGACAGGACACACACAATGAGGGTAGCATACCATAGTACCTACTGCATTTCAGTTACACTTGGCATACCACAGTCCTCAGTCATAGGTCCCCTCATGTTCAGTATATGCTTCCCTGAGGTACAGGCTAGCACAGAGGGACTTTCCCTGCCTAGCTTTACAAACCCCTGCATACAAAGTGCCACAATCGATCCACCAGCTGATACTGACTCTATCCATATGGGTGTCACTGTGACAGATACCTGATATGAATATCATGGCCTCAAGCTGCATGAACATCACCTTTGCATTACACCATTCACCCACTGACTATCACATAGGTGGTAGTCCCCTACATACATGTCACATTGTACATGCTCGTAGTACACACGTATGTCACACCCACTCCTGTGGTTACCATATTGCCACTGTGGCGTGGATATCCTTCTACGTGGCCACACTTATCTGTACCAGGTGTGTAGCTGGTACATAGGCACCCATTGTACCTCTGAACCCAAGACTTCTACACACATTCAAGGGTACACCACCCCATTTAGGGTGTACCTTATACAACAGCTACAGCTTTACATACCACAACATTAACACGCCTTAACTTTTATTGAGCTCCGACATTTGAAGTATGCAGCTGAACTATGGACACCACATCTGTACACATTTGTATACTACATACTCAGGGGTGACCTCTGCTGAACAGACAGGGCCCATGTCCACAACAGTATTAATGGATATACTTCACATACGTGACATAAGCAAAAACCACTGTGAGCAACATGCCCATGGATATTTGCACACACACAATGATGAGTGGGATGTGCTTGAGGGTTACATTCCCAAACCAGACACTCACCATGCTTTTGAACATGAGTGCTATGCACATCACGCAGGGACACTCAGTAGCACTGTTCATGTGATACCTCCCTTGGTGGTTGGGGGACACATGTATGCCAGGTATCACTGCAGTGGCTGCACTGTGCAGAGGTGCAGGTAACACATAGCTCTGCTGTGCACAGGACACTACACTAGAGAGGTGCCACTGGTGTGAACACTGTAGTTGTGCTTACACATACACGTGCCACACTGCATAGTACCCCACTATGAACCTGTGAAGCTATTACATGTCCTTTGTGCATGGTTACTTGGTAGCCCTTCCATTTAGATTAGCTATCATGCTATTACAATGTCCCATGCCTACAAGCCATATGTATCCTGTTATTGTACATGCCAATAGACGATACCTTTAGTATGCTTTTATTTATTTATTTATTTATAAAAATAAATACAAATAAAAATTGTGTGAAGCATTAAAAAAAAAATTCTATTAATATGTCTCTTTGTAATTGATTTATGTGTGGAGCTTTCCTCCCCGGGCCTCTACTGAAAATGGACATATATCCAGCTAGACTAGCCTGGTTAACAAATGTAAAATAAATAAATAAATAAATAAATAAATAAATAAAATAAAATAAAACATGCCTACTGTGACAGTATATCAACATATACTATCCCCTGCTATGGCACGTACTTGTTGGACATACCCTACCACTGACGGCGGGTTGTATGGAATTGTTCTGTTTAAAGCAGTCATGTAGCACCCCTTGTGGTGTCTGTGATGTGTACCTCGTGGCCCACTGCTGGACGCACAGTTTCTACAAGCGTAAGTATGCTCAGCAAGACATCACTACATAAATACCTTTTCACACTTTATGCATTGCGGATACTTTTAATTAATGCAAACCAGGCTATACATACAGTAAATAATTAATACAAAACATGCTATACATAAACCTACATACCGAGTGTTCTACATACCGTGTTATTGTTCCGGACTTTCGTCTCTATCTCTCTCACACTGCTTATCTCTCTCACACTGCTTAAACAGGTATATGGTATGAGCATACGGTTTGAATGTCTGGCAAGTCATCCTGATATACGTCGATACCTGTAACATGTGGATTCCTGCCACCAGTTGGTGTTCCTGAGTGACTAATTACTGCACATCAGCTGTGCAGCTACTCCATTCACCAATTACACGGCAACAGTGGGGTATAATTGAATTCTCCACTTGGGCGTTGCCCATTTGCCCTACTTTCGGGGAGACGGCCTGTATTGTGTTTTGTTGTGCGTAATTGCAACTGCTATGTGTAGAGACAAGTATACTTTGGAATCATGTCCCCCGTGGATTGTGTGTGACAGCTAGAGTATGTGGTTCAACATGTGGGTGTACCTGTCATCCCAACCGTCTGATAACAGACTATTGCAAACAAAACCTATAACATCGCCATTTGTCACATTATACAATGGCTACAATTATGCATGGCGCCTTTAATTGTGTCTCTCACAAGGTATGTTGATGGTTCTGCAGATGTAATTGACTGACTGGATGTTTGTGCTGTTATTACGATCTGTATTGCTATAGTTTCTAGTGTGGGGGATGTCGGTGGGTGTACGTAGCATATACAGGTTTGTGGGGCTTGCATTTCTACATATTCCATATATATGTGTGTGGGCTCCGTCCCTAATTAAAGAGCTATCAGTTAGTAGACTTATGTTACGGGATTTTACATTGAGCCATTGTTAATTGGTTTCTGCATAGTATGCAGGTGAGGCTGATACTTCCATACCTCCAGAATTGCAGCGATATGTAAAGGGATATGTCTAAATGACAGCTATCCAGTGTATTTCTGTCCCAGATATTTGCAGTCATTGCGGTTGTGTTGGTAACAGAACCTCTTTGCCATGAGTTGCCACCTTTTCATATGGCCATTGTTGGACACTTGCGGGACACACAGCGGTGTTTACAGGCCGGCACATAGCCATGGTCAGTACACAGGATAGCACATATTTTATCCTCAATACATACCTATTGTTGTGGGACTTTGGCTACTTATCATATTGCATGTAACATTTATGTTTCTTACATACAGGCATAACTATTTAATGCAAGTATTACATAATATATGGGACATATTAATGTTCTACAATCTCGGACATTTTCCCTTTGTTATGTTTTTGCCCAGGGAGGGGCTGTCCCTCCTAATGTGGGATAGGTGGTAACCATATGCCTATGTCTAGCTATACCCACACCTACCATAATGATCTACCTCTGAGTTGGCACTAACAGACACACGTGGACACACACACACACAATACAGTCACACGGAGACACACACGGCACCCTCAACACACACATACACAGACTATGGCACTCTCAAACACAGTTGAACACAGTACCTACGAGGACCACAACATCGGCAGCGGTAACTACATGTCCCTTCATATCGTCATACTATTACTCGTGGTTGTACTGTTCTGGTACTGTGTTCTTTCTGTCTTTCAGCCTTGTGGTTATGCGTGTCGGTATGTTACACATTCCATAGTTGGCAATATCCTATTTATTTGTACCTCCAAGGTGTTATGAATGTCGTTGACCTATCTATATATATTTGCAGATATCGTTGAATCCGTATATATCAACATATATCGCCCTTTCTATCTGTATTATATATATGTATAAATGTGTGTGTATATATATATATATATATATATATATATATATATGGGTCTACTTCTAATGACCGAAACGCCGATTCGCCGACAGTGAAATCACCGACGCCAGAAACCCGACAACACACAAACCCGACAACGCGAAACACCGAACACCATAACACCGACACACTACACGTAAACAACACAGTACACTACAACACATATCCACTAGCCCTAACCCAAACCCTAACCCTAAGGTCCGACACTACCGCACACTCTCCCTACCTGCACCCTAACCCTAACTCACTTACACACCCCGAACCCCAAGCTCCGACACTACCGCACACTCTCCCTACCTGCACCCTAACCCTAACTCACTTACACAGCCCAAACCCCAAGCTCCGACACTACCGCACACTCTCCCTACCTGCACCCTAACCCTAACTCACTTACACACCCCGAACCCCAAGCTCCGACACTACCACACACTCACCTATCACACACCCTAACCCTACATCCCTGAGTATTGCACACTTACCTGTCCGCTCCCTACTCCTAAATCCCTCACTATCGATACTTACCAGGTCGCTTACACATTCCCTTTGTCGGTCTTCCGCCTGTCGGGATTCGAAGCGGTCGGTCAACTGCGTTGTCGGTCGCTTCGTGTCGGTGATTTCACTGTCGGCGAATCGGCTTCGGTCATTAGAAGGAGACCCATACAGATATATATATATATATATATATATATATATATATATATATATATATATATATATATATATATATATATATATATACATACATATATATCTGACAGGGAAAGTGACAGGCATGCTACACCTTTCATTGTGTACTTGTTGGTGTATACTGTTTCCTGGACTCCGCACGTTTGTGTCTGCACCTGTCACATTACACACCTCCCATAGGTTAGGGTTACCAGCTGTCCCACTTTGCGAGGAACAGTCCCTCTTTGGGTAGTTGTGTCCTGCAAAATATTTGTAAACATGGCAAATGTGCTGAGATTGTAGGACATACTTATTTCCTATAGTTTATGTAATAGTTGCATAAAACAGTTATTCTGTATCTGAACCACCTATATGTTATAGACACAGAATAAGTAAGTAAACATTACAAGAATAAGCATTTATCTAGGCAAAACAGCGAAGTTCTGATTTTTGTACTGGCTGGGTGTATGTGTCGGCCTGCAGACATCTGACGTATGTCCCACATTAGTCATTTGCAGAGGTGGCAATGCTACCATAGGTACATCTTGGCTAGCAATAGTGTTAGGTGATTCTATACATGATTGCATGTTCTAGTCCTGGCAGTGGTTGTTTTACCCTTCAGAGCAGGTGCTATTACTACAGGGGTGGATAATGCTGGTTTCAGCTGTTCTGGACATCACTGACCGTGATCTGTGCGATATTCAGAGAAGCTTATTCCTGTTTCACGCATATCTGTATAGTCGTATTTAAACATCGCTTACCAGCAGTGGGCAACGCATATTCCCGCTAACGTGTGCTAAACATGATCTGATGACCTGCATCTGACATGCATTACTCGTGCCTTCGGGATTACATTACATCCCTTGCAGGACGTGGGACCGGGAACATGCACGACGGTCACTGCATTTAACACATGGATATCTGGGATATGTACACGTGTTATGTCGTTTTGTACGTGGAGTATACTACAGCTGTTTCTCCATACTGCACTCACATGGGTAACTCAGTTAGTTTACATATTGATGTGTCCAGTTAATGGTGTGTCCATGTGATGTTTACTGGATGTGCTCCAGCATTGGGTATGTATATCACAGTGAGCCACACACGATACTGTACTACACCTTCAAATGACCGTAGGTGGGGCATGCTGGGGTGACAAATACCTGTCATGGGTACAACCCATGCCTTGACACAACATCCATGATTTTATTGTGTGGAGCCCCCCATTAATGCAGCAGAGACTCCGTGATGACTGTGTGCAGAACAGTGCCTACACACATGTGCTCCTGCGATTGCCTCTGCTCCACTAAGTGACAGTTGGTTACTCGATGTTGTGGCGACAGCGGACACTGTCTGCCCCGTTTGGTGTATGGCCTCTGACAATCCACCGTGTACCTACTGATGTACCTGGGAACCTATACACACAGCACCACCATATGCTGATAGACGCATGTACTGTTCAGGTGTTGACATTCCGTGTTCCATTAGCTGTTGTGTGTACAATGTTTGAGGGCTGCCTATGTAGGATTCACACAGTGGGCCACCTATGCATTACAATTTACAGGTGGTCGTGTTTGTGTGCCATCCATTTTACTGTGTGTGCAGATGGAGAGGTGTGTCTGTCCATAGGGGCCTACACTGTCAGAGCATGTGCTATACGTTCCCTCTTTGCCAAGGCGTAGGCATATTGGGCACACCTCCGTCTGCCAACTGGGGCTGGCACAGTGTGTTCATGGTCTGAATCCCTCTGTGCCTGTGATGGCCTTGGCAATTGTGGTGGGCTATGAGGGCCTTCACCATTTTGTCCCTGCTGCAGCTGTTTCCGCAGGATCATATTATGTAGCATGGCACATACTATGATGATGTGGGCACACATGCCTGGAGAGTACTGCAAGGCTCCACCAGATGTGTCCAAGTACCGGAACCATGATTTCAGCATCCTGAACACATGCTCTATGATGATTCTGGTTTGTGCGTGTGCCTCATTATGGCATTCTTGCATGGGTGTGTGTGCATTTCTGATGGGAGTCATCATCCATGGCTCCAGTGCATAGCCAGAATCCCCCACAAGGTGGCCATGTGGGATGTCCCCCCTGACAAATACCTGATACAGCTGTGAGGCATGCCAGATATGGGAGTCATGGTAGCTTCCAGGGCTGCCAGCACACACATCCATGATAATGCCCTGGGCATTGCACACGACCTGGCAGTTGATGGAGTGGAATCCCTTGCAGTTTATGTAGCACCTACCATGCTCACTGGGTGGTGACTTGATTTGTATGTGCATGCAGTCTATCGCACCCTGTACCTCCTGGTAGTGTGCCACACGGTGGAAGTGATGCATATTGCTGGCCAACTCCTCCTGAGTTCAGGGGAAGTATATATGCTCATTGGCATGTGGTAACATAGCATCCAGGAACTGGTGTAGTACCCTGGATGCCGATGCCTGTGAGATCCCCATTATATCTCCAGTTGGCCTTTGAAAGGTACCTGTGGCTAGTATTCGCAAGCTTACACATACCTTCGTGTCCACTGGGATGGGTTCTCCTCTGTTGTTTCTGGTTCTCAGGCGTGGCCGACACAGCTCCACTATTTGCTGTAAGATGTCCCTGTCCACCCTGTAACACTCTACTATCTCCAGATTATGTAGCCCCTGGTAGGTTACCCTTGGTCTGAACACTCTTCTCCTCCTCCGGGGCCTGCAGTGGTTGTCGGCATCATCCTCCACAACACCATCAGTCTCTAACACATGCTGATGAATCACAGCTATGGCAGCTCCCAACATGTACATTTTAAAAGTTCCCCATGTGTTTACACCTATGGTGCAGTGTTTGGGAATACACAGGTGTGTGTAGGGTGCTTTCACACTTTATACTATTGTGCTGTGAACACCGATGATGTCATAGGGTGTGTATGTACGATCGTCGCTACAGGGTATCTTATGTGTTTTCCTACCGGAACTACTATTGTGGTGCCTTTGGTGTTGAATTACATTTGGCTGCCGTGGATTACCTCTTGACCTTCCATTTACATTTCTGCACATTCCACCTACCATTTTCTGGCATGCATCCAGCAGCCTGCTTTCATTTGTACTTTCCTAGACCAGGCTTATCTTACGTAATGTGTGCTATTGCCGGTCTACTGCCAGTTTGCTTTGCTCTGCTATGACAGATTTCGTATCTTTGCAATCCAATGCTTCCCCTCCTTTCTTTGCATTACAATGCCTCCCCTATCCTGTTTTGCAGGTTTCTGTGAGCAGACTTGTCAGCTGCTGTCGATTGGCCACCATGAGGTGATTGGTGTTAATTGCTCATTAGTACTCCAATTATCCTACTTCGGCATTTCCTTCTTTTATTCCCCTGACCTTCCTGTTTGTGCTATTGTTCGCAGCGCGTGCATCCACTTATCGGGTTTCGGGCACGTTTTCATCCCCTTACACATGCGCTTTCGGCCACCATGTGTGCTCTCAGCTAAACAATTCTATACCTTCCTCCCCAACCCTGTCCTGCAGCTTTGCTTAGCAATGGCCAGGCCAGATTTGCGTTGCTCCAATGTGCTTACTGCTACGGTGGCACACCCCTCTGCTGATGTCATGTATCTCCTCTGAGCCACTCCTTGGTGTTATAGCGCTACGTTGTATGGTACAACCTTCATCCAGTGGGATGTTTGTGATTCAGTATTACCTGCCTCATTTGCATGGCATTGACTACTAATTCATAGTTCATAGGTTCATAGGTTCATAGGTTCATACTAGGCTATCTGCCCGAGGGCATTTACAAGCCTAGCCCATAGTTTTGTGGCTTACGCCACCCCTTTAGTATGGGGAACTATACCCATTATTTTGCTGTGCCTCTGTTGAGCAGTGACACTGAGGTAATCCCTGGGGTATATCTGCGATCTCCCATCCATTAGTCAAGATTTCTCTTGAACAAGGCCAGCGAGGTGCTCTGCCTCACATATACCGGGATTTTATTCCACAGCATAGGGAGTCTTTGGGTGATGAATCTATCCCTCCAGCACATCCTATTAATAGCCGTGTTGAGGTTTAAGTCTCCCGCCTTGTGGCTCTGACGGATCTAGATTTTTGAGGTGAAGCATATTCATCAAATCTGGGTTTGACATGGCCTTGTATGTTAGGCAAAGGTCACCTCTGAGCAAGGTGCGACTGAATAGAGCTGGAGTTCTTTCAGTCGGGCAGCATAGGACAGATGTTTGAGACCCTTTATCCTTTTGGTGAGGAACTTTGTGGCCTCTCCAGCTGCTGCAAGTGTCGGGTCAGATACATTCCGAATGGGGCATTGTACTCAATCATTGGTCTGATGAGTGATGAGTATAGGGAGACTATGACCTCCCTTGATCTAGATGAGAATCCCTTCATGATAAGGTGGGCAATGTAGAAGGTCTTCCTAACTACTTTAGCTACATGGGTGTCGAATGACAGACTACTATCAACCTGGGTCCCCAGGTCCCTGATAACTTCTTCTGTACTCAGTGGATTGCCACCTATTTGGTAGCTAGGGGTAACCTTGTTTTTCCGAAGGGTATGACTATGCATTTTTGGCATTTAACTTTAGGCCATGGCTCTGGCACCAGTTATCCGTTTCTGTGAGACCCTTCTGAAGGATATCTGTGTCAGATGTGTTTTCTACTATGGCTTCCAGTTTGCAGTCATCTGCAAACTTTGTCAGCCATAACCCTCCTGTGTTTGCTTGTACTTCGGAAAAGTAGATGCCAAACAAGAGTGGGCCCAGGACTGAGCCCTGTGGTACACCACTTGTGACAGGCTTTGAGTCTGACATGGCGCCAGCAACTCTGACCCTGTGGGTTCTGTCACTCAGCCAGTTTGCAACCCATCTTGTGATGTATGGGTTAACATTTAAGCTGATGAGTTTTTCAATGATACCCGAGTGGGGTATTGTATCAAAGGCCTTCGCCAGATCGAGGTAGGCTGTATGGACTGCCTTTCCTCATCAATGGCTTTGGTGACTGTTTCAAAAGTCAACCAAGTTTAGAAGGCATGATCTGCCTTTGACAAAGCCAAACTAGGATGGATCCAAAGTCTGCAAATTCCCTATGTCTTTATTTATGAGGTCCATTATGATCCTCTCCATGGCTTTGCAGATAAGGCTTGTCAAGCTAATGGGCGGTAATTTCCAGGGTCGGTGGAGGCACCGCCTTTGTGAAGTGGGACCACAGTTGCAGTGCGCCACTCCTGGGTACGTATCCAGAGGTAAGACTATGATTAAACAGCTGTCCTAGCTGTGGGTTTAATTCCTCGTTGAGTTCGTGGAGCACACAGCCGGGGACACCATCAGGTCCCATGGATGCTGTGTTTTTGCTTTGGAGAGAGCAGTTCTCACTTGGGCGTTGGAGATGTTTGGGGGCTGCAATCGCTTGGTATAGATATCTCTCCTTTTGGGGAGGGGAGAAGTTTGCACTGAACCTGTCAGCCAGTATGTTGGCAATGTCTGTAGGATCAGTAATCTTCACATCATTTTGAACTAGTTCTGAGCATATCTGGGAGTTTCCTCCCAGGTTTCTAACATAGCTAAAGAAGGCCTTATGATTGTCTTTTGAGTCTTTAGCTATTTTTCTCTCAAAATTTGCTTTGGATGATTTTATGAGAGCTCTTAGTTTTTTACTTATAGTGATCAAGGGTGTCTTACCTTTTAAGGATTTTGCTCTATCTTGTAGTAGCTTCCTCCTTTTGTTGTAGAGTTTGTTTATGGCTGGGGTCCACCAGAGTGGACGCTTGCCTTTAGTACAAAGAGTCTTTGTTTTGCTTGGGATTGCCTTATCCATGCAGTCCTGCAGGTGCTGGTAGAAGGCATTTGTAAGTGATTCAGCGGCTTGAGTACTGTTTTCCGTCGGCTGGGCCTTAAAGGAGACCACACTAGTCTTTAGAAGTGTGAAGTCGGCTTTCGAGAAGTTCTTTACTGTGGTCTTTTTTTTTCAGGTGGGGTGGGATGAGGACCTCCAGCGAGATTAGTTTGTGATCTGATCTCACCAGTGAGGGGTATACTTCCGGTGTTGAACATTGTGCTCCCATGTTCGTGATGATGAGATCAAGTATGTTTTCTCCTCTTGTGGGGATGGTGACTAGTTGTTCCATGGCATTTGAGATTATGAATTCCAGGAACTTTTGGGCTAGGGTGTTTGGGCTTGAGTAGTGTTCCCAGTCTATATTAGGGTAATTGAAGTCACCTAGTATGATGGTGTTTGGTGATACATTTATCCCCTCTAGTGTTTTCAGGAAGGCCATGTGAGGTTCCTGAGTTTGTGAGGGTGGCCTGTAACATGCTACAATTTGCAGAGCAGTCTTGCCTATGGTTAATTGCACCTGGATGGTCTCCGATGCATCGTGCGTTGCCACCAGTCTTGAGGTGTGGGTGTCTTTGATGAATATGGATACCCCCCCCTTTCTTGGTATTGTCCAGATTTTGGGGCCGGAACGCATGATAAGAGGTAAAACCTGATATTGCTGGGGTGCTCTCAGGAGCCTTGAACCAGGTTTCTGTCACTGCACAGACATCGATGTTCTCCATACTGAGAAGGGCCTCGAGTGCGTGCATTTTGAGATTATATAAAAATGTCATAAAATCGCAATGAGTTACCATGCCGAACACTGTTGCAGGCCCTTAGTAACCCTTGCACCTTGGTTGTGGTGTTCCAAGCCTACCGTTGTGTATTATGGTGTAAACCTGATTTGTATTACATTGCGATTTTATGACATTTTTATATAATTTCTTTATGTTCCTGTTTGCGCACACATGCCCTGCGGTTGTACTGTGCGTTACTGTGGACATGACATTAAATGTTGTTTTTTAGGTATTGTGCATCTTTTCTCATGCCATTGGCTGTGTATTTAGCCATTGGCATATGTTAACTTTGTAATACATGAGTCTGGTCTGCTTCCATAGCTCCGATGTTCTGTTTGGGAAAATGTAAACCGTGTTTTTTGGTTTACATTTCTGTGGGCTTACGCTACGCTTGCACCACTTCATGAATTGCTATCTGCCTTCATTTGCATGGTGTGACACTGCGCATGGGGTGATTAGCATACCTATGCCAAGGGCTGCGCAGTTCTGGCGTATGCCAGTAGTGCACGTGGAACTGGATCGTACCTGAATCACTCGATGGCCATATTTGGCGTTATTCCACCTACGCTATGCCTGTGCCTGGCGAAAGCTTCATGAATCCTGGGGGATGTGTTTTTCATTTGGAAGGGCACGAAAGATGAGTTATCTCTCTTCTTGGAGAGAGTTAATGGTCTAACGCAATATCTGAAATTTACTCATGAGGTTTGTGAGAATTGGATTCCCTTTTTGGATGTCTACGTTCAGAGATTGGAAAGTGGCCTATTGAACACAGGAGTGTATATAAAGGAGTATCAATACAATTCCTATCTCCATAGATGCAGTATGCATCCAGGTTACATCTTTGGTAATATTGTGAGGGGTCAGGTATATAGGACGTCACAGTATAATCCCAGTCAGGATGGTTTTGAGGCAGATGTTACGGATTTATGTGAGAGGTTTAAGAGCAGGGAATATCAGACATCTGATATGGAGAGGATTGGCAGACCTCATTAATTTGAGGGAACAAGCTGCTGCACCCTTTTTATCTGAGACTGTAGTGGACCATGATGGCCCCTCCCAGGGTGTTCTGGCACTGAGTAGAAACCATGGTTTCAGAGTGCCCTTATATTATACTAAGGATGTAGGTAGGTTGAAGGATGTGATTAGATCACACTGGGGTGTGTTAACACTGGACCCGAATGCGAGGGAAATTGTGGGTGCTGCCCTAAGTTTTGTCTATAAGAATAGATCGAATCTAAAGAAATTGCTGTGTTATCCTGTTGTGGATGGTGGAGGTGATAGGGTTGCTGGTACTGTACCCTGTGGTAGTTGCAACTATTGTTGTTCCATAGACACTGATGTCCATTTCTATCATCCTGTCTATGGCACTAACCATGAAGTTAGAGTTCATGCAAACTGTGAATCTACATATGTTGTTTGTTTGGCCTCCTGTGGAGCCTGTGCTGCGTTTTATGTAGGCAAGACGGACAGGAGGCTGAGGGACAGAATAAGGGAACATCTCTACTAGATCAGGATTCATTCCATTGTCAATGCTCTGTCCAAACATGTCTTGTCTAATGATTCCACACATCTTTTTCGTTTTAAAGTACTAGATCTTACACATACACTAGTTTTAGGGGGAAGATGTGAGGGATAGAACTGAGAGTATTGAATCTAAATGGATTGTTAGACATAGAGCAGATGTTTTTCCTGGACTGAATGCGAAAGTACCATTGAGACCTTTCCTGAAGTCCAGGAGATTGAAGTGATATGTGTGACTGTGCTTTTTACATATATTATGAGAGCATTTTTATGACAGGATTTATTGTTAGTGTTGTGCAAGTAGTATGAATTTATGCAGTTTTTGTTTTTATACATCTATATTCATGTTTAATAAGTGCTGTAGGTTTTTATTTTACTATGGTTAATGTATTTTAGAGTAAGCACTTCATTTATGTTGTATACCATTATAGTTGTACTGTGCCTTTATCTGTTTTTGGCACCTTTTTTGCCATATAAGGGTGTACAAGAGGGGGGGTTCTTTTGGTCTGAAGAAGTCTATCCAGGTGAAAGTGCTTACCACGTCTCCTGTTTGTATCACAATAAATCCGAATTTTAAAGTTTATGAAGCAGCGTTTTTTTCAGCTTTGTCTCCTGCATTTTGGTTAGTGCTGTGTTTACTGCCTGCATCGCTACTGTGCCTTTTATGTTAGCTTATGTACTTGGACTGAGTTTGGCACAGGTAGCGTTAGTCCTGTGGGGAGTGATATTTCTTGGACTTATAATAAGAGAAACATCTTCGTCAACATCAGAAATCTGTGGTGTAACCTCCAAGTTATATCTAAACATATACTTTAGTTGTAATTTTCTAACAAACTTAAACACATCACATTTTAAATCATGAAGCCTCTGTATTATTGTAGGAATAAATTTTAAACTACATTCTAATACAGCCTGTTCATACATATTTAAATTATAGCCAGACAGGTTAACCACATCAATTCCTTTTACCCTATTTCCCAATTCTCTATAAAACTTTTTTGGGTCATCAGTAAATTGTTTATTTTGTGCTTTTCCCTTATATTTATATTCGTATCTTCAAAGTCCTTCTGCCTATTTTGAAATTTTTAGTTTGTTATCTCCAATAGTACATAATAGATCCTGGTCTGTTCTAATACTGCACATTGTTTTTATCACATCTATCTTTCTTAATATTTTTGTTGATCTGTTCCCTCTTCTATAATCTTCTAACAATGATACTTCTTGTCTTAACTGCTTTATAGTTTTCTCTATTCGATATTTCCATGATGGTATTTGCTTTCACCCCCTCTTTTCCCGCGCTCCCCTATATTCCTGTGGTAGAACTTTATCAGTTATTAATTTAGCAGCGCAGTAATATATTCTGTTTACTTCTGTTATATCACATGGGTCTCTATGGACAGTCCTAAATACTGTGTTCATTTGTTTTATCAAGCTTCTGACGTTTAGAGTTTTATTAACTTTCTGCAGTCTGTTTCTCTCATTGATCTTGATATATCTATCTTTGTCTATTAAATGAAGCAACTCTTCTCTTAACCTCTTTTCTTCCATACTGAGGGCACATCCCTTGTCTTCCATTTCCTGTGGGCATTCTATAGAAAGTTCTATAGCATCTTCCTGTAACACATTCTCTTCAATTTCATCCTGTGTCATCTGTTGTTCTGTCATATGGGAACTCACTGGCCTATCATTCCTCAGCATTGATTGCACAGAGTTTCCACAGTTTCTTGTTCCTTTCCTTGCTGTCTAGCTTCAAGTGAATATTTATACTGGTTTCCTTTGGGAAGCTCCAAAATATCTTGATATGGCACTTGACAAATTACTTCCTGTTCCACTGGTTTTCCCTTAATTTGGATATCCATTGCTCTATCCTGTTGTGGTGCTTTCTGCATTTGATTTTCTACACTAAATTATTCTCTTTGCAGTTGTTCCATTACCTCAGTTTCTATTTCTTTGACTTCTCCATTACTCATCTCTTTTTCTACCTTTCCTCTTAGTTTTCTTATTTTTTGTATTGGAAAGTTTTCCATATTCGGATTCCTTTGCCTATATTTTTCTTCAAATATCTTTGGTGCTGCTCTTTTTGTATTAGTTGGTTTTGCTTTCTCCTTTGCATAAACATTACACCATATTAAATCTCTTTTCCTTTCCCCTGTCCATATTTCTTCTTCACATGTCTCCTGATCTTGCTTTTCCTTATTCTAGTCCAATGTGGATTCCGACATGGGTTGTAATTATCTAAGTGTAGAAGCATGCCCAGTATGACCTTCTATAGTAACAGTGGGACTCAATTCCAGAGACAGTTGTACTCAGGTTCAGGGCTTTGTGTGCTACAGCCATACCTCTCAAAAGTAAACAGGAAGTTGCTAGAGTTACAAGGTTTGATTTAGCAGACATTTTCTGACATATCTGATGTCTGACACTGAAATGTATTGTGTCATTACCTAGTGACAGAAATCCTCAAATCATCACAGTGCTTTACTATAGAAATACAAGCTGTATGATGCACAGACCAATATTATGAGCCAAACTATAGGCATTCTTGCCCAATCTGGCCAGTTGAGAGGTGTGGCTACAGCTGATTGACTGATGAAGCTGTGTAAACAGTCCAGCACCTTGGTGATATACTGCTGGGGATCTCTTGCTTGTGTGGTATTCTTCTTCCCTGAAAAGTCATATCCTGGTGTGGGCCCATACTTCTCAACTGTACAGCTTTTTGCAGATTGTCCAGATGCTTGTCTAGAAGTTTTGTCCAATCTACATAAACTTGTGTTTGTATGGCAAGTTAGTTACAAATAATTAAAGACTGAAGTTAGAAAATAATGACATATATTAGTGTTTCAGACTTCATAACCTTCAGACAATTCCTGCTACTGCAAAACCCATCATTCTACCAACTTTCTCAGTTTGTATGAGCAATATTCAAAACATGTGCCTATCATTGGGCCTTTGTCCCACTTTTATTTATGACCTTGTCCAGATGTCTTGCTGTCAGAGGTTGAGAAGTATGGTTGTGGGTACAGAATGCATTCTATTGAGCAGAAATGTCCATTATATATGTGGTATATACTATATAGCGCTGTGATTTCCAGGTATGTCAGTGGCAGAGCAGTACAGAATGATGTGGTGAACCACTGACAGACAGTTATGTATAGCTTGATAGGTTGATATGACGTTAGTAGGCTATTGGCCCTGAAGCCCTTATAACCCACGCAGACAAGAGTGTAGCCCATTTTAAGACATCAACACCCAGAGCCCCTGTCCAGCAGGAGCTCATGTGGAATCACAGGACTGTATTTTTTGCCTCCCATGCACTTATACAGGTGGCACATCACTAGGGTTATTGTGACACTTGGCTTGATGTGGACAGGGAGTGTATTCCACATATGGTGGAGCATGTGGGACTCATATCTGTCACACCAACAAGCCATACTGATATCACAGACCAGGTTGATGTTGCACCTACAGGTTAATTGAGTGGGCCTTGACTTCCAGATGTGCAAAAGTCCTAAGAAGGCAGGGTCTGAATTGCTTTGTATGCCAGACAGGGGTCACCTCTGCAGAGTCTGTATGGAATGGAGTAGAGGAACAGTGCTGTTAGCCTATCTGTGTAGGGAAGGTGTTTGTGGTCCTGCATTCTCCCAGTGGGGAACCTCTGTGGTCTCTTCGGCTGCTGCATGTGCTTTGTGAGGCACATGCTGAAGGGTCATTAAGCAAAATAATTGGCCTCATAAAGTTAGCATACATGGCTCCAATGTCCTTTGTCCCTGGATGGGATACTCTTACATTTGAGTTATCCCATCTATGAAGCTTTCTTTACAATGGGAGCAACATGGTGCTCAGACATCAAGTTGTTATCAACCTGGGTATCCAATTGCCTCACAATTGATTGTGAATGTAGGATATTATTGTTAATGTCAGCATGAAACACCCCCTTTTCATGTCAGCTGCTTCTCCTGCTTACACCACCGCATTATAACTTATACATGGTTAGGTGCATGTGGACACAGTCTACAATTTTGCTATTCAATAAATATAGCTCATTTGCATACCCCACTACCTTAGTCCTTTGTTACAGTACTACACTGGAGCCTATGTCCTTAGCTATCACTGTTACCTGTTATTGTTTTGGTTCTGTATGCTACCCACTATAATGGCAAAATTCATCTTACAAAGAAAATTGTCTTTTTCCATTTTTTTTTATTTTCTGCATGATCTCATTTGCACGCCTCTGTGGTACACTTAAATGGACAAAAAAAAACTTTGAATTTTACAATTTTGAAACAGTTTTCCATGCCAATGACTGTATTTTTGCCATTGGCATGCCTAATAGCCATAATACATGCTTTACTTTGAGCTGTCATGCCCCGTTTTGATTTTTTGCACAAATGTACATGGTTAGGAACCAAATACATTTCTGCAGTGGACACTGCACTGACACAGATACCTGCCTGCTTACTGAATCACTAATTCTCCTCATTTGCATGGTTTTCACAAGCAAATGAGGTAATTAGCATTATTCAGTGGTGTCCATGTCAGAATAGTGCTTGGAGGCTCGTGCACGCCCTCAGCCTTGTTTACTGGATCAGTGGGCAGCCATATTCTGTGCAATAGCTGCTACACTATTCAGACACTCTGTGTAGGTTTCACTGAATCCCAGCCATAGTCTTCTCTAAAATAGGGAGGTACCCTTCCATTCTACCCTCCCTTACTTCATCTCTGATCCTATGAATCAAGTCCACCGAATAGTCTCTTTCAAGGAACATTTCTGTTCTCTGACAGTAGTAACCCATCTTAATTTCTTAACTTTTCAGCTTCCCTACTTCTTCTTCTTTTCTAATTTCTTCTCATTTTTCTAAGACTGTTGATGAGTGTATTGCACATCTGATTATTTAAATACATGCTTGCACTTTGTATTTTACTGTATATTTCTTACAAATGTTTTCTATTTCATTATTATCTTTGTAAAGCAATGTGATTTTTTGTGGAGCTCTCCTCACTGTGCATCTACTGAAAAGTATAAATAAATAAATAAACAAATATTATACTCTTAATTGTACTATGAGAGAGGCCATTTGTAACTCAAGCCATGCATGTATGTCTTGAAACACAATCAAAAAGATTATGAATGTTACTAACTGAGGAAATTTAAGAAAGTTTTATAAGGGAGATTATATTACCATAAATATTGAGATTAACAGGTGGAACTGGTCTACCAGTATGAAAAACAGATGGATTTTTTTTCTATTGTTTATAGGGACTAATATTCATAAATATGTACCTATTTCAATGGATAAATAATATTTTGAGAGAGGTGCGGGTTAATATCCTTCATGGTCATCTACAGTATATATCTGCAAAAGCTTCATGTTAAGAAATAAGCATCTTTAGAATACTTACAGATTTAAATCTTATAAAAGTAAGATCAGATGCAAACAGGCTTCTGAGAGTTTAAAGAGATTTCCTGGGAAATCTATGCAGCAGTATGATCTGAAATAGGCAAGTTAGGTCAATGGTTATAACAACAAATTTTTAGCATGTAACATGGTTTAGGAAGACTAAGACCACTGGCATATGCCTGGACAACTCATCTGTGAATGATCCTAGCAGAATAGCCAACATATTAAACCATTTTTTTCCCCAAATATAATTCTGGTGACTACCTTATTTTCTCATAAGTTTCTGGAATAATGACATATGTCCTAACACCATGGCTTTAGAAGTTAAGGCAACCATAGCAAAATAAGACTTAATACTGCATCAGGCTCAAATGGCTTAAATAGCTATTTTCTGACTAAAACCATTACTTCTGTTGTACCTTGTTTAACTTACTTATTTTAGAAAACCTTACATACTGAGATTTTACCATAAATGTGAAAAGAATCTGTTTTAGTATCTATATCTCAAGATGAAAAGCAGGAGATACAAATAATGTCCATATCTGACTTGGTTGCATATCTATTCTGTAATTATCACATATGCGTTCTTCAACTCCACCTATTTCTTCTTCTCCCTGAGGTGCTAGAGTCCTTAGTATTTCCTTGAATGTCTGATTTCTACTCCAATGCCATTTCCTTACTAGGAGGAAATCTACTTGCATTACATGCTGGTCACCTTTTATGTGATCTTTTGATTGTCTCCTTTGCTGAATTGTGTTTCAAGCCATTTGCCAGACAGAAGTCTAGAATGGCCTATCCATTTTTATTCCTGTTACACCACACATGTGGATCCAGGCAGTCCTCATATTCTGTTCTGTCTGTTCCAGTACTGTACAGGAATTCAAGTTACCCATTATCAATAAAAACGTGTCTTGAACTGTTTTATCTAGTAGGTTCTGCAACTGCTGCCTGAAAGTACTCTAAAAAAAATCTTGCTTTTTCCCCACTTTTCTGAGATTTAAAAAAGTTCCATTACAGGCTTGCTGTTCTTGAACTGTTTGTAAGTTTCTGTGAGGCCATTTTTTGCTTGGGCTAAAGGAAAGTCTCTCTGTTGATCAGTGGCAGTGAAAAACATTGAGCAGCCCGCCTGCCCCTGTGGGAGTGGTTACTGACTTGAAACTGTAGTTTTATTGGCCATTTTGGGTCAATTCCAAAACTCCTTCATCTTCCTCTCTTAAAACCCTCTTTTGCATGTTTTTGCGCGTTTTTGAGCATAGCGCAACAACAGGCAGCCCCACCTAATTGGGTTTAAACTATTCCTGGCTCCACAAAGTCTGCTCTTCACTTTTTCCCTTAGAACTGCTCTATCTCTCAATTTAAACACCATTTTCTCATTCTAAGGCCCTTCACTGGTCCAATTAAGTAATCCTACAAATTAGCACTATTAAACCATAAGCACTACTTACTCTTATACTCTCTACGATTACCCTGTCCTCTATTGGTCCATCTTAAATTCAGTTTCCCTATTACTCTAGCATGTCCAAAGGTCAGTCAATGGTTTCCTCTCCAGTCCAGCTGGTGAATCTGGGAATTTTGAGGCAATGTAACAACTGTCTCATGTACACGGACAAATCTCTCCTCCTCCAAACAGGTTCAAATATATGTGAGAGATGCAACTATTTAGCCAAACTGGAGGCTGAGCTCTCTCATCTCAAAACTGGTGTAACCAGTCAGGAGGAGAAGGTAACCTCACACAACACAATTCCAGTATCACATAGTCCCACCACATCAGTGAACCAAACACATAAATACACAAAAACATACTCAGAGGCTCTAAATAAAAATCTACCTAAGCAACAGAGACCTCCAAAGCAGACATCCAAGCAAACGCTACCTCAAAACAAAACACACACAACACATAACCCACAAAGTCAGTGTGCCAAGCAGCCACAGCCCCTGAGACTGAATAACACACCTGATACTCTTGTTATAGGTGACTCTATTGTCAGACACACTGACGCCCTGCTCACCAGGCTGAATAAAGAGAAGGTCATGGTGAGCTGCCTGTCAGGTGCTAGGATCCGACACATAATGCAAGCACTCAGGTCACTACAAAGCAAATACAAATATGACTCAGTCATTGTACATGCTGGTGTGAATGACCTGAGACGTACCTCCCTGGACTACATGAAAAGAGACATAGAGGAGCTCTCTGATCATGTAGCCCAGGCTGGTATGACCCTGACCTTGAGCAGCATCTTACCCTCACCTAGAATGATGCCACAGTACAAAGACAAAATGATCGATTTTAACAATTGGCTAAAATTTTGGTGTCATTCAAAGGGGATCCAGTGTCTGTCAGCCTGGGATGACATGCTCGACAAGCCACGTTGCTTCACTAGGGACGGCTTGCACCTGTCACCACTGGGCTTTTGGATATTGGCAAAGGCTCTTGCCACCCCCATAGTGCCTTTTTTAGGCAAGGCTCAAAAGTCAAACCCACCCCCCATAGACAGCACAAGGAACAAGAAACTAAGGGTAATGCTGCTAAATGCCAGAAGTCTTAACCTCAAGATGCACGCACTCAAATCTCTCCTCAGTATGGAGAACATCGATATCTGTGCAGTGACAGAAACTTGGTTCAAGGCTCCAGAGTGCACCCCAGCACTACCAGGCTATGCCACATATCATGCTTTTCGGCCCCAAAACCCGGACCGAACCACAAACGGAGGGGGAGTTTCCATATTTATCAAGGATATCCACACCTCCAGGTTAGTGGCATTGCACCAAGTATCGGAGACCATCCATGTGCAACTAACAGTGGACAAGACTGCTTTTCAGTTTATAGCATCCTACAGACCACCCTCTCAAAGTCAGGAATCCCATTCGGCTTTCCTGAAAACATTGGAGAACATGAAGATCTCTCCGAACACCATTATATTGGGCGACTTCAACTACCCAAACATTGACTGGGAGCACTACTCAAGCCCCAGCACCTTAGCCCAAAGATTCTGGGAAATTATAAACTAATTTGCTATGGAACAACTAGTCACCACTCCCACAAGAGGGGCAACATACTAGACCTGATCATTACCAACATGGGAACTCTATGCTCCACACCAGAAGTATATCCCTCATTGGTAAGATCAGACCATAAATTAATTTCACTGGATGTCCACATCCCGAAACCACCCCCAGCCCAGAAAACCACAGTGAAAAACTTCTCAAAAGCAAACTTCTCACTTCTCAAAACTGAAGTGGAATCCTTCAAGGCCCCAGGGCCAGTTGAAACTACAGCCCAAACTGCAGAATCCTATATAAATGCATTCTACGGACATCTCCAGGAATGCATGGATCATGCTATCCCAAACAAAACCAAGACCCAATCATCCAAAGGCAGGCATCCAGTCTGGTGGACCCCTGCCATAAATAAACTGTACAACAGAAGGAGGAAGCTACTACATGACAGAGCAAAATCCCTACTAGGGAAGGCATCTCTGATCAGTACTAGCAAAAAATTACGATCCCTCATAAAATCCTCCAAGGCCAGCTTCGAGAGAAAAATTGCACAGGACACCAAAGGCAATCATAAGGCTTTTTTCAGTTATGTTAGAAACCTGGGATGCAACTCCCAGACTTGTTCTGAGTTGATTCTAAATGACAAAAAATACACTGAACCCACAGACATCGCCAATATCCTGGCAGACAGGTTCAGTGCAAACTTCTCCACCCTCCCCCAAAAGAGCAAGTATCTATCCCAGCAGAGGGCTGTCTCCCAAACATCTCAGATGCTCAGGTGAAGGCTGCCCTCTCCAAAGCAAAAAACACTGCTTCCATGGGACCAGATGGCGTCCCAGGTTGTGTCCTACATGAACTACAAGAGGAACTAATCCCTCAAATAAAACAGATATACAATCTCAGCCTCACTACAGGATATGTGCCCACAGAATGGTGTACAGCAACAGTGGTCCCACTCCACAAAGGTGGAGCCTCTACGGACCCTGGAAACTATCGCCCCATAAGCCTGACTAGCTTAGTCTGCAAGGCTATGGAGAGGATCATCATGGAGCTCATAAACAAAGACATTGGGGACCTACAGACACTAGATCCTACCCAGTTCGGCTTTGTCAAGGGCAGATTCTGCCTTTTGAACCTGGTTGACTTCTTTGAAACAGTAGAGAATTGAATTGTTTACCAAGGCAGATTCAGTATTAAATCAGAGCACGAATTCAAATAATTCTTTTTTTTATTATTCTGTGGTTCTGAATAAAGGAATTATTTTTGAGTGCCTAACTAACTACTGAATCTGCCTTGCCAAGTAACTTAACAATTTGCTGTTTTAATTTACTTGTGTGTGTTTTACTTCTTTGAAACAGTCACCAAAGCCATAGATGAAGGGAAGGTAGTCCACACAGCCTATCTGGACCTTGCAAAGGCATTTGACACAATACCCCACTCGGGCATCATAGATAAGCTATCCAGCTTAAATATAAACCCCTATGTCACAAGATGGGTCACAAACTGGCTCAAAGACAGAACCCACAGAGTGAGAGTTGCTGGAGCCATGTCAGACTTGAAACCGGTCACAAGTGGCATCCCACAGGGTTCTGTCCTGGGACTACTCTTGTTTGGTGTATACTTTTCCGAGGTACAGGCAAACGTGGGAGGACTATGGCTCACCAAGTTCGCAGATGACTGCAAACTGGGCACCATAATCAACTCTCCAGCTGACACAAACATCCTTCACAAAGGTCTCACAGAGACAGATAGCTGGTGCCAGAGCCACGGTTTAAAGCTAAATGCCAAAAAATGTATAGTCATACCCTTTGGCAAAAACAATGTGCCCAAAAATTACCACATAGGTGGAAACCCATTAAGTACAGAGAAAGTTATTAGGGACCTGGGGACCCAAGTTGATAGCAATCTCTCCTTTGAACACCACATTGCCAAAGTGGTTAGAAAGACCTTCTACATAGCCCACCTCATCATGAAGGGTTTCACATCTAGATCAAGAGAGGTAATCGTGCCCCTTTATTCATCCCTCATCACGTCCATCATAGAATACAATGCCCTTTTTGGGATGTACCTTACCCGACACCTGCAGCAATTAGAAAGACCCCAAAAGTATCTCATCAAGAGGATCAAGGGTCTCAAACAGATGCCATATGCTGCTCAGTTAAAAAAACTCCAGCTCTACTCAGTTACATACCACCTACTTCGAGGCGATCTATGCCTGACATACAAAGCTATGTCAAATCCAGAATTAATGGACATGCTCCACCTCAGTAAATCTAAATCCCTTAGAGCCACACACTCGAGGGACTTGAACCTCAGCACAGAAATAAATAGAACTTGCTGGAGGGACAGGTTCATAACCCAGAGGCTCCCTTCACTCTGGAATAGAATTCCAGTTCATGTGAGGCAGAGCACCTCACTGAATCTCTTCAAGAAGAATCTCGATAAGTGGATGGGGGATCGTAGGTTTGTCCCAGGGATTACTCCCGTGTCACTATTAGACAGAGGCACAGTAAACTAAACCTTAAAAAGGGCAGAGTATACTCAAATCAAGGGGTGGCATAAGCCATACAGAATCGGGCTAGTCTTATAATTGCCCCAGGGCAGATAGCCTAGTATGAACCTATGAACCTATAAACCTATTCCTTGCTATCACAACCCTGCTGTGGGGCATAGGCTGAAATTATGAATACTGCTGTATATTTACACCAAAGTCTGATTGCCATCAGTATATCACTAATTCTGATGACATCCCTCATTGTGTTGTCAAGATTCTCCCTTACCACAATGTCTACACTACTTCTAATCTGTCCTCCTCCCTGAGTAGAGAGTCTGGATCCAAAGTCAAGGGGCTTTACTGCACTGCTCTTCCATCTTCTCTCCTGGATACACAGGATATCCAGCCCCTTCCTAATCATCATATCATCCACTTGCAAACTACACCCTAAGTTAACCTTCAACCATTAAAAAATGACAGCATTATAATTAATTTTTATTTACATTAGACATTGTGGATTTTATAGTCAGTAACTAATGTCTGGTGTTGCATTTTTTGGTTCAGATTAAGAAAAACCAAAAACAACAAAAAAGATGGCTTGCAGGAGAGATGGGGACACTGGGGCATCTTTTGAATATGAAAGCATAATCCTTGTGCTCTGTAGTTGGTGATACAGAATTCAGATAATGTTGTGGTGGGGGGAAGCTGTAATGAATTAAGCAAGTGTTAAATTGTGGAACAATTTATACTGCTAGTATGGTCCATGTTTTAGAGAGTAGGCTTCTGAAATACAGCAAAATTTGTACAAAATATTGGATAAATTGGACAGCCTTACTTTAGATATGGGTGCCACATGGCAAGAAAGTACTACAGTCTGATCTAACAATGAGACATGTAAAATGGCATTGACAAATTCTGACAGAGCTGTGAACTCAGACAGAAAATCAAATGGTAGGACTGACAACTAGCTAGAATGAGGGTTGCAATTTAATTTGTCCTAGTAAAGCAAAAAGATCTTGAAATTAGATTAGCAGAGAAAACATTAAAATAGCACTTATGAGAGATAGAGGTGAGGGACCTGATGCCATTGTGTTTATTGAGTCTTGGATTATAGTGTTCACTTTAGGGAAATGTGTAGTGATCTGCCAGTCTGACAGGGTTTGTCATATAAGACTGATGGTTAGTGATGAGCACAAGTAAAGTAGAGTCAAGTTTCTGTTATTTTATTTTAATTATTAGTAAAGCTACAGACTGATAGGAATTTCATCATTCATCATTAAGACTCTGGAGAAGGAGTGACTTGCTTTTAATTATATGGGTTGGAAAGAAGGGCCATGTGTATCTGTGTTGTATGCATGGACTTTTTTATAGATTCTAAGAACATCAGAAATTGCAAGAGTAATTGCCTCTATGGTACACAGACTGAATACACATGTAGTTTAGTAGGTAGGGAAGGTTTGTGGGAACATTAGTGATACAGTCAGCAGTTAAGGATTGGGGTAGGTAGTAGAACTGGGGATGTAAAAGTAAGGTTGCTTTAGGATAAATAAGCATAAAGGGTGATAAAGAGGTCTTGTTGCTGGAGAGTAGAATAGGCAGGTCAGTTTGGCATGGCCAAAAGCCTTTTGTGTCCAGCTCCAGAGGAGTGCCATGGGCCTCCGCTGAACTGTGAGACAGAATGAGACAGGGAAATATCAAGGTGATAACTTGGACTGTCAGAGTTATGAATAACCCTATCAGGAGGAAACGGGTGTTAGTGAAATCAGTTTACTAGAGGGAGGGACTTATTATCTTCCAGGAGTTAAACTTAGGATGATGGGAAACTATGAAATTGTCGAAGGAGGATTTAAATGGCTGGGACTAGCTTGTGCAAAAGGAGGGACAGGGGCAAGGATTTTGATTAGGGACATATGGGTTGAGGATGTTATATATGCATGACTCGGGGTGGGACAATGGGTGATGGGATGGTGATGTGGAAGACTGAAAGGGTAGTGGTGGCATCCTATTATGGGCTTAATGAGGATGATGATGTTGCTATTCTGTGAGAATGTTTGGAGGCCATTAGAAATATACAAGAAGATGACAGAGCATTATAGGATATTTTAAGCCAGTGGCAGAGCCAGAGACTGATAGGTTGTATGGGGCTGTGGAATTTCATACGTGGAACTAAAAGGTGCTTAGAAAGGCATGGGGGAGGGGTCTAGTGTTACTAGATATCTGGAGGCAGAAGTAGAGGAGTTGGTGACAGTTCGTAGTCTCTGGGAATTAATTTAGGCAGGCAAGTACTTTGTACAGGATTTTGAATGATCTAATAACAGCTGTAGAGACTGAGCTTATGCAAGATTTTAGACAGATGTATCCTGATCATGTTAAATATTCTCCCAGTTTAATTTTTCCACCTATTTTTGGCTTTTAATACCATGACAGGAAAGGACCCCATTCCTAACTCAGGGTATAATTAAAGTTCATGAAATTAGTATTGTTTCAGTCTTTGATGAAACATGCTCTTTGCAGCACCTGCACTGTGCCCAGAACTGACTCCTTCTGCAATTCATATGGAGTTATATGTACTGGTTTTATATTTGAATATGACTGTGATTTTTTTTTATTAGACCCATTGCTTCTATTACTATTGGAACTCTCTGGATATCTTTCTTCCACATTGCTCTCATTTCTGCTTACAAATCTTGATATTTTATGACTTTGTGTCTCTCTGTATATGAGACACTGTAATCGCTAGGTATAGCAATTTCAATGATCAATGCTACTTTTTTCTTTTTTCATAGACTACTGTATCTGTTTTTCCTTAGATCTATATTTTTGAACTGTTGGCAGTAGGTGATCCCATGTGTACGCTTCATCATTCTCTATAAGGCTTTCAGGTTCACGTTTTGAATGCTTCTTAAGCTACTTCTCTATTGCAGTGTTTGTACAATCCTCATTGCAATAACCTTGCCACATTACTGTACCTTTCGGCATACAGACCCTCTGCCACGAGAGCATGACACCCAACAACAAGGTGTGTGACTGTTTAAAATCCTTTTTTACAGAACCTACATTTGTCTGTTTCTCCCACATGTTCATTGGACTTTGTAAACCAACATGTATGTAGCCCACTATCCTGTGCTATCATTATTAACCTTTCAACCTTTGGTTTCAACTCACCTCTCCTTAACCATTCCTGTATCAAATCCTGATCAGCATGAGGTTGTTCCCAGGAGATCTCTATACTTGCTGTTATGTCTATGGCTTTTCCACATTTCTTTCTTTCACCTCTAATTCTTCTCCTTATATTCTTTTTAGTTGTTTGGCATATTCACTTGCTGTCTGATTTTTGTCTACTTCTCGTTTGATTTCCATTCCTGCTTGCCCTATGACTGCTTCTGTAAAGTAAGCAGAGAGGTCATCTTAGACTTCCTCTCCTTAAATTTTAAAACATTTACTATGTTTGACCCTGACGAGGTCAGCAGATATGTATGCAGTCCCATGATCAGAGATCTGTACATATAATCAATCAATTTCAAGGAGGTCCCTCCATACCTTTATATAATATTGGTATACACTTATTAAATATAATTTGATATATATTTCAATGATATGATATTTGAGGGTGGAAGGTTGGCATAATGGTTAAAGTGTTTACCTTACAGACATGAAATGCAGGGTTTGATTCTTACATGGGGTAATTAGCTATGCTTAAAATGTTCCACAAGGGCAGCTAGCCTAGTTCTAATCTATGAACCTGTAAGCATGAAGCATTTTCTGCCCAACTGATCCAATGCCTTTTGGGGTCAATCAATCATACCGAAACTGTAAGTTAAAACAGGAAGTGCAAATTGGTTTATAGCATGGACTTTTTATTCCTAGATGTCAGGGCTGTTTTTAAATACTAGGTTTAGTCTTCTATTCCTTACTGGGTTTTATTCACATTTGTTAATGTTTAATTGTAAATCCTTCATCAGTTCCCAGATATTTATACACTCCTCCCTTTTCTTTATATCACATTCCTGTCCAAGGCTGATGTTTTCTTGGTACTGCAACTTTCCTGCTTTAAATGTTGCTTTCATGGATTTATCAAGACCAAATGTCATTCTTAACCCATCTGAAAAAGTTTAAAGTACTTGCAGTTGCACTTTCAACTCCTCATCTGATGAACTATACAGTTTTAAGTCATCCACAAAAAGTAGATGAGAAATTTTATCAAGGTTGTTTTCTGTGAGCCAAATTATAACCAAGACCTAATCTATTAAATAAACAGCTTAATGGGTTATGGGCAAGACAAAACAACAGTGGTGATAAAGAATCACTCTGGAATATTCCTGTTTGAAGTTTTATCCCTGGGATAATAATTTGCCCTTTGTCATGACTTAATTGTAAAGAGGTTTGCCACTGTTTCATAGTTACTGTAAAGTAATTGATCCATGTAGGGTGTATCTTATACATCTGTAAGCATTCTTTTATCCATGAATGTGGGATGCTGTCAAATGCTTTTTTGTAATCCATCCATGCCATACTTACATTCTTCCCCTTTTTACAATTCATCATTATGACTTTATTTAGCAACAAATGATCCTTTGCTCCATATGACCTTCTTTTGTTACCTTTTTGTTGTATTGCCATGATAGAGTTTTCTTCTAAATGACTAACAGTTTGGGTATTGTCAGAAGGCAGGTTATTGGTCTATAGTTTTTAGGGTGGCTAACATGTTCACTCTTAAGGAGTCTCATTTTTCCTGTTGTAAATCAGTTTGATGCCTGTTCAGGATGTGCATATGAGTAGTTCTTAATTAAGGCTAAATCTTCATGTAAAGATGTTAAAACTTTTAGCCAGAAGTTCAGAACTGCATCTGCACCTGGGTTTTTCCATTTAGGAGCTTTTCCTAATTTTGTTTCAATTTCTCTGGCTGTTACTTCATCCCATTTCATATTGTATACATTTCAACTTCTTACTGTTTCTTTTATTTCTTCTAACCATTCAGCATCTTTCCATAAATATTTCTCAGAAATGTGTATGTTTCTTTGTTTTGGTGGTGTTTCAATTCCTTTTGCTTTGTTTCCCAGTTCTCTATAAAACATTTTTTGGTCATCAATGAATTGCTTATTTTGTATTTTTTCTTTATATTTATCTGCATATATTCTATGGTTTTCTGCCTGTGCTATCTTCATTTTATTATTTGCAATAGTGTATGATAGATCCTGGTCTGTTCTGATACTGTGCGTTGCCTTTCTCACATCTATCTTTCTGAGTATTTTTGTTGTTCTGTTCCCTCTTCTGTATTCTTCTAACAGAGATACTTCTTGTCTAAACTGTTTTATAGTTTACTCTATTCAGTGCTTTAATAATGGCATTTGATTTCTTCCCTTTCTTTCCCTTATTGGTCTGCATTTTTGTGGTAAGATTTTATCTGTTATTAATTTAAATTAATAAAATTTGCAGATCATCTGTACTATTACATGAATTTCTATTAATGATGTTGAGTACTGCATTTATCTCTTTTATCCGATTTTTAACATTTTGGGTCTTATTAACTTTCTGTAATCTATTTAATTGATCGTTATATGTCTATCCATCTCTAAAAAAAGCAACTCTCCTTTAGATAATTTTCTTCTAAAGTGAGGGAATATTCTTTGCTCTTTGTTTCCTGCTGACATTCTACAGAAAGTACGAGAACATCTTGTGACATTATCTTTAGCTGCATTCTGCTTCATCCATTGCTCTTTCATATG
>NC_056732.1:1717870360-1717886030 GCF_019279795.1 Protopterus annectens | reverse complement strand
GGGGGAATTGGTTTTTTAAATTGGGAGGAAAAACAGATGTCAATAGTGAATGCCTGACCTCTGATCTGCAGATTTTATCATTAGCAGTGCATGTATGAGCAATAAAATCCAATTACACTCAACATTCAAAGCTTACTGTGGCTATGAGGAGTATACACACCCTTATTGACATGCCAGGCTCTTCCATGATATGCAATGGGGCCACAATACTGCATATGTTAACATTACACACACCTGATATGTGACATATGGCCTGTGCAATCAAATGCAGTATCAAACAAATGTGTTAGTTGTGCAGATGCTGATTGAGATGCATACAATATGTGGGTTGTATAAGTGTGCACACCCTTAACACAATGGTTTGTTACAGCACCTGTTAAGTGAACTACAGCAGTCAATTTTCCTGTAAGGGGTATACTAGCATGGCCCATCTTCACTTGCCATTATTTGGTCACTCCACCGTACATATGTCCCCCAACTCTGCCGGATTGCAAGGTCAGCTCATGTGCACAGTCCTTGGAGGTCACACAGTGCCTTCAGTTCTGCTGTGGAGTCAGGGTTATGTCTGGCACAATTCATGACCTTGACTGTGTTCACATACAGTCATTCTTAGTGAGCTTTGGATGTATGCTTCAGTTCAGTGTTGTGTTTCAGGATGACATACCTCCCCATCCTCAGCCTTATTGCAGATGCTTGACAACTATGGGCCACACATGAGTGTCATTTTGCAGTGTTCCAGATTCAGAACTCAATGTCTACCTGCCTAGTTCCTGCTAATAAACAGCAAACCTAAAGGTGTACACTGGCACCAGCAAGGTACAGATGGGGATGGTGGGCCTCAGGTGGAGTGAGGTGGTGCTTGTGCACCACATGTATCTTTATTAATACTGTTTGTAGGTTTCAGCCTTGGTCTCAGTACACCATTACACATTGCAACACATGCCTTTGGGAAACTTGATGTTATGAATATGCTACCTGTAGAGAGCCCTGGATGATGTTTTCTGTGGAACAACTCTTCCATCTGATTACCTTAACCCATAGGCCACATGTATGCAGAGTCCAGGCAATTGTTGACACAGGTACTGCACAGGCAGTACTTGCTAGACATTCCTGCAAGTTCCTCAGTGTTGCTGCATGTTTCTGGGCAGCCTCCATGATCAGTTTGCAACATGTGTTGTCACCTGTCTTGAATGGGCATCTGTTTATTTTCTACATTAATGTTGTCCCATAACTCATAGTCAGATACATGACTGTCTGCACTGTTTGCCATGGTATATGCAGTGGTGAGGTATGGCTATGTCTCCCACTCCTGAGTGCTACCTTTTGGATATGGGATCCATTCCATGGTTTGTAAGATGTGTTCAAGCCACGGCTGCCTCTGTTGCAGGTGAGTGGGCAAATGTCATGGACATACTTCTTGGACAGCAGACCATTGTGTAGTGTGACATTGAGACCATGTACTTGATTGAAGGTGCGTACTCAAGAAGAGTGAATGCTGTCAGTAGCTCAAAAGCTGCTTCCACAATGTTATTTGGAGTGTGTGCATACATATGCTTCCAATGTTTTTTAAGGTATGTATTCCCCATATTTGTTGTCCTAACATAGGATTCCATAATCCACATTCATTGCTCATATTAGGATCACATTACAGGTTGTAAAAGGTGTGGAATGTGGTATTGTGATATTCCGTTGTGTAGATCTGTAACAGTTGCCATTGTAATAGTGGTGTATACACTGTTGTAGCTACTGTACAAGAGTAATGTTTCAGACATGTCCCTATTGTAGGTCATTTGTCCCACTATTATATTTGTCTCTGTCCACACATCTTGCACTGACAGGTTGTTAGTTATACTGCATGATTCTTTCATACCCTTCAGATATGCTACCATGGTGACCACCGTGATGCAGTGCAGTTAACAGCAACAATAAGTGAACATGTACAACATGCATGATGGGTAGGTGTGTTAAATGTGTGCATGGCAAATACCATGGCAATAACATGGCTGGTGTATTGGCAAACCTGAGCAAAACAATTCCATACTCACCAGCTACAGGCTGCTGCCCCAGATGTATACCAGAGGGACCTACATAGTTGTGTGAGAGATGTTATGTCAGCAGCCACACCTGTGGCATTGGTACAGGGTGGGAGCAGCATTTCAGTACATCAACAGTACAAACCCACAATACTAGAGATTATGCACATCTGTTCATTACTGCATTGCAGCAACAGACTATATTATCTGATATATGCATGAAGATACTTTACAGATGAAGATGGATAAGCAACAGTGGTCTACTAATGTGCCCTGGGGCTTTACCCGCATGCTCCTCATCCATTGTTTAGGTAGCACCCACCTCCACAATGCTATTGTCAGGTTCCTGGCTTGGCTGGTGGGCGGGTATCCCAAGGTTGGCAAGGAGCTCCTCAGCATGTGTCAGTGGAGGTTGCATGGCATGACCCCCACCTGTGGCTAGCTGGTCCCTCCTAACAGCAGCAGCATGCTGATGGGAGTGGCGGATGACATCAGGGCAATGATGTCACACCTGGTCATAATTGCGGATGTCCTTCATGGATGCATCTGCAGTCATAACAACTGGGTTGTCCTGTCGTCAGGCAGCCCTACAGTCGGCCGGATTCCAAAGTCCGGGTCCGGCTTGACTGATGTCGCTTCACCCGACGTCATCTCTGTTGGACTTCGGGTATAAAGGCATCAGCCGACGCCATTTTCTTCAGTCTTTCTTTCCGCGTGGCGCCCGAAGCAGAAGCTGTTCGCAAGTGCCGGTCGGTCGGATCCAGAGATTACTTCTACCGAATACTACTTCGAAGACTTCTAAAGCTAAAGTACCCGTTGGGGACTCTTTCTTGCCTCAGCCGATGTCAGAAAAAGTTAATAATTGTTTAACCTGTGGGAAACAAATACCTCATAAAGATTTCCACTCTTACTGCCTGCCTTGCTTAGGCCCAGCCCACGTAGCAGCCTGTTCGTCTCTGTGCTTCTTTCAACCGGATTAGCGCTTAGGCGGTCGGAGTTTGCAGAACAGTTTTTCGGTTCTGATTTTGCGTACATTATGCCGTCAGATCCTCCGACTCGCATTCTGCCAAAAACGCAAAAGAAAAGACCGACACTGGCGGTCCGGTTTGGCCAAACCATGGTTAAGCAAACGCGAGTGTCTCGGTTTCGCGAAACCGAGAAAACTGATCAAAATACAGCTGAATCTACCTCTACAACTGAGGTCCCTGCTAACACTCTTGAATCGGCCTCAGAAATTTTACCCACTACGGTGCTTACCACTGACTTATCAGACACCATTCCTTGGATGTCTCTACCCCAGCACGTGGTGCTGCTAGGCCTCCAGCAGCCATGTCCATTAAGGCCTTCGCCAGGGCTAAAGCAGCCAAGACTACTAAAACAGTGCCTGTTAAACCCCCTCAACCAGGCCCTCTTCCAGTTCTCAAATGCTTACTTTGGCAGAAGATTTAATTTCATTAATTAGAGGATCTCAATCTCACCCAGACAGGGCCTCTCAGCCCCCAGAGAAGAGACCTAGGGCAGAGCCCCATGAGACAGTGTCCTCTGATGATTCTGCTGATGAATCAGACATAACTGACCAGCCAGAGGCTCCTTTCTCCAATTTTGAAGATTCTGATGCTGAAGAATCCATTCCAGCTGCTTCCCCACCAGAAGAATTCTCCTTTGGGGAAACCTTGCATGCTATGCGAGAACAGTTCCAATGGCAGCAACAGGATTTTTTTCAGACTCCAGGAAAAGACTTAGGACCTTTTTGCACCTTCCACAGCACAGGCCCTTAGCTATACCTCCTGTTCTCTCTGTGGTAGATGATGCTTTCAATGATGTCTGCTCCGCTCCAGATTCTTTACCCCCAGCCCCTGCCAAACCAGACAGATTTTACAGGGTGCCAGATACTCATCACCACCTTTACAAGGCCCCTCTTGCAGACCCCGAAACTATTTCCCAGGGTCCCAAGGCAGTAGCCGCGACCATAGCTAAAAACCCTGTTCCTTCTGAAAGGGAAGCAAGGTCATTAGACAGATGGGGTAAAAAGGTTTACACTTCAGCCACTCTCTTAGCTAGAGCTTTAAACTGTCAGTTTCACATGATACAATATCAAGAGTTTATGCTTGATCAGTTAACTAAAAAGCTAACCACTGATGAATCTCTTGATAAGAAATATGTATTAGAAATGGTAAATAACATACAGCAAGTTAGTAACCACTCTTTAAAATGTGGCTATGATGCACTGGAGGCTTCATTTAGATCAGCCATGACTGGCACTGTAATTAGAAGGCATGCATGGCTAAAGGAGCAAGCTTTACCGGATCATGTTAAATCTAAATTGCTAGATGCTCCTATGGATAAAACAAGTTTGTTTGGTACACCTGCCCAGCAGGTTATAAAGAAAATGGAAGAAAAGGCAAAATCAGTCCAGACAGTTAAAGATTTCTTGCAGGTTCAACCCCCAAGTTTTAGCAGGAACTGGCCTGCCAAAAATTGGTCCTTTCCTGACTCCACAAGACCTCAAAGGGGCAGGAATAGACGTTCCAGAGGCAGAAACCAATCCAGAGGAGGTGCCTACAGAGGACTACAGTGGCAAGGTAACAACAGAGGCACAGACTCAACACCTGCCACTACATCAACACAGCCACAGTGACTTAATCCTAAACCCGCCTACCAGGGAACAAATAGCAGCTCCTCTAGGCGGAAAGCTAACCTTATTTTCAAAAACTGGCACCACATAACAAAGGACAAGTGGATTTTACGAACCATAGATCAAGGTTACCGTTCCACTTCCACACTTTACCAGACAAAAGAGGAATGCCAAATCTACCTCCAAATCAAAAGACAGAGGCTCTACAACAGATAATGGAGTTAGCAAACATGAGAGCTGTGGAGAAAGTGCCAACAGCAGAGCAAGGAAAGGGGTTCTACTCCAGACTATTCCTAGTTCCAAGAAAGGAAAAAGTTGGAGACCAATTCTAGACCTGTCCACCCTGAATACTTACATCATTGTCCCAAAATTCAAAATGCTGACCCTACAGCAACTTCTTCCATGCTGGGCAAGGAGTGTTGGCTGGTAACTCTAGATCTCAAGGAGGCATACCTGCACGTCCCCATTCGACCAATCTGCAGAAGATACCTCAGATTTCTTGCAGGATCAGAGCACTATCAATTCTCAGCATTGCCCTTTGGCTTATCTACTGCGCCCAGAGTATTCACAAAATGCCTGGCATCAGTAATCGCCCATTGCAGACTACAGGGAATTCAAATTTATCCATACCTGGACGACTGCCTGATACAAGGAGACAACAAAAGCAAGCTGACAACAGATTTACAAAGGGTCATTTACTTGCTTCAAGCACTGGGATACACAGTCAATTTACAAAAGTCAAGACTGATACCATCCCAGACAAGGACTTTCCTGGGAGCGGAATTGGACACAGTAAGACAAATGGCATTCCTAACTACAGAAAAACAAAAGAACTCCTCTTTACTTCTTGGCACTAACAAAACTGAACAAGTTAACAGCAAGAAAGGTACTGCAGGCCTTGGGTTTCATGGCATCATGCATAATCTTGGTTCCATTTGCCAGACTACATGAGAAAACTACAGTGGTACCTAAAGAATTTATGGTCCCAACACAGACACAGCCTAGAAACGAAATCCCACTAATACCATGCTTAAAACAGGAGTTCCTATGGTGGGCTCAGGCATGCCAGTCAAACCCAGGCCTGCCCTTTCGCAAGGGTCAAGCAAGCCAGACCATCACAACAGATGCTTCAGACCTAGGATGGGGCGCATATGCTGGACAAATGCATACAAGGATTGTGGACACAGGACCAACTTCACCTGCACATCAACCTAAAAGAAATGCTGGCAGTAAAACTGGCAATCCAAAAGTTCAGACCATTTCTCAAGGAGGACCACTTGATGATAAGGACAGACAACACCACAGTCATGTGGTACATCAACAAACAGGGAGGCACTCATTCTTACCCCTATGCAGAATGACTTTGAGCTGTGGACCCTGGCACTCAGCTACAACATCCAGTTACAGGCAATATTTGTGCCAGGAAAAGAAAACTCTAGCAGATATGTTAAGCAGGACCACATCGATGCCCACGAATGGCAGCTGCACCTGGATATCTTCAAGACCATCTCAAGAAATGGGGAATGCCTCAGATAGATCTATTCGCATCACCTTTCAATCACCAGCTCAAAAATTCTGCACAAGGACATTCCACCCACTAGCATGGAAAGTGGACTCGCTCTCCTTCAGCTGGAAAGGCCTAACAGCATATGCATTCCCACCTCTTCCCTTGATACACAAAGTACTACTAAAAATCAAGGAGGAACGCCCAAGGATAATCCTGATAGCTCCAAACTGGCCAAGACAGCATTGGTACCCACTGCTGAGGAGCATGTCTCGGAACAATATGTGGCCAATACCCTGATGCCTTTGATGCTAACTCAGAACAACTTCAGCACCATGCATCCAAACCTAAAAACGCTGCAACTGACTGCATGGAACATCACATAGCAGCTGCTAATACAGAACTTTCACAAAGAGTTAAAGACATTATTCTTGAAGCACGCAGGCCTTCAACTAGAAGGAATTATGCTGGGAAATGGAAAAGGTTTGTCATTTGGAGTTCTGAAAGAGGAAAAGATGTATCAAACATAGATATGCCTAACATTCTGGAGTATCTGGCGAACTACTTCATTCAGGCCTGTCCTACTCCTCCATCAAGATTCATGCATCAGCTATTTCAGCAGAATACAGCTTTGGTCCACCTGTTTTTTCACACCCTTTGCTCAGGCAGTTCCTCAGAGGAATCAAGAATGTAAAACCTCCAAGGAAACCACCATTGCCAGCTTGGGACTTGAACTTTGTGCTAGAAAAATTGACACTATCACCTTTTGAACCAGCAGCAACAGCAGACCTACAACACCTGTCATGGAAAACTGCTTTCCTACTGGCAATTACTTCAGCAAGGAGGGTTTCACAACTACAGGCCTTAATGGCAGTGCAACCCTTTCTAATCTTCCACCAAGATAGAGTGTCCATGAGGACTAATCCTACATTTATGCCTAAGGTGGTATCCAGAGTGTCTTTAAACCAAGCAATCCACCTACCTACCTTCTTTCCCAACCCACAAAACAGAGGGGAAAGAATACTGCATACCTTGGATGTACATAGACAGCTACGCTACTACTTGGACAGAACAAAAAATAGCAGAAAGACTGACCAACTTTTCGTAGCCTATGCAACAGGAAGGGAAGGAAAAGCTATTTCCAAGCAGACAATCTCCAAATGGATAGGAAATTGCATACGATTCTGTTACTCCTTCCATGGAAAACCAATTCCACAGAACATAAGACCTCATTCTACAAGGGCAACAGCCACTACCACAGCCTTCTTACGAGGAGTGGCTACCAAAGACATTATTGAGGCGGCTACTTGGACCTCCGTGCATACATTTGCCAAGCATTATAATTTACCTCTATATTCCAGATCCCGAGCAGGGTTTGCCACTGCTGTTCTGCAAGGGATCCTAAACACACCATAATCTACTTTTATCCTCCTCCCTAGTTGGCTATGGTATTCTACCAGTTATGACTGCAGATGCATCCATGAAGGACATAGTACAGTTTTGTACCTACTACAAATGAAGATGTCCGAATTGCATAGCATCTGCACTCAGGTTTACCCTCTCTCCTTCCCCTCTGTAGTTCTCCTAGGGTGTTTACCCTTCTAATAGCTAGCTAGTGGGGATTTCTTTCATGGTGTATTTGTTTGTATTTATGTACATACATGCTTATTTTTGTGTTTACCTCTATCTTTTGGAAACATTGGCATCTATCCAAAATTTTTAGCCTTCTATAGGGCTTCTGGCATCTGGGGCAAGAAACACTGAAGAAAATGGCGTCGGGTGGTGCCTTTATACCCCAAGTCCAACAGAGATGACGTCGGGTGGAGTGCGGCATCAGCCGAAGCCGGACCCGGACTTTGGAATCCGGCCGACTGTAGGGCTGCCTGACGACAGGACAACCCAGTTGTTATGACTGCAGATGCTATCCAATTCGGACATCTACATTTATGGTAGGTACAAAACTGTACTTTATGCAGGCTGACATCGTTTACCCTGTGGATGATCTTATTCCACAGGGCGGTCCTCTCCTGCAGATCATGGGCCGTGCATCCAAAGAGGGTTCTGTGATGTTGTACAAGGAAGTTTATTATTATATCATTCTCCTGGGGTGTATACGTAGGGAGACGCTCACAGGACATGGTACCTGGAAGACATAAACAGGAAAAAAGGTCAGAGGACCTCATACTGCAAGGATATAATAGTTGTTAACTGACATCCCCCCCCATCATATCTGCAACAATAATCTGAACACACAAATCAGTGGGTATGTTTACACCAAATCTACTGTTGGGACATATATCGTATTTTTCAACAAATATTGAAATGTGTTTCTATTCATGTTCCATGTTGAAACACTATCATTGGTGGCCTGTTGCTATTAATGTAACCTGCATGTCATTGTAATGGCCACTGTAGTTCCATATGTGCATGTGTTCAGTTTGCTATGCAACTGTTCCAAATCTGGTGTTTTAGGTTAATGGGAATATCTATGCATGCTGTTATAACTAATCCTGGACTGTGTTGACTATTACTAACCCACATATGTTCTAAAACTGAAACACAATAGCATGTTTGGGAAGGCCATTCCCAGCAGACCTACCTCTCCCACCTTATCTGGCCATGGCACCAGGCCCCATCCCATCTGGGACCCAACCCGGGACTCTTCATACACTGGTCCTGCCCTACCTTCAGGTGGAACCACCTCAGGGAATGGTTTTCATCCCCCCCGGGAGCAGGCACAGACAGGATTCTTTCACCTGAAATCAGGGCCAGAGTCTGTTGCACAGGGAGCTCTGCAGAGAATTGGGAGACCTGCTACACCAGCTTGAGGGCCTCGTGGCACATTTGGAGGGACAGCCTGCCCCTCCTGCTCAGCCCCCAGCACTGACATCTTCAGGGTCATGAAGGTGCAGCGGTGACTGCCCATGGGGGGGGGACATCAGTCCCACTGTTTCCATTTGGGGGCTCATGTGCTTCCAATTTCAAAACACCCCTCCCTGTCCAAAGTGTTTACCCCCACATGTGTCATATACCGCCCCTGTATGCTGCCTTGTCTGTCTTGTCTGTCTTCCGACTGAACCTTCCTCACCAAATATACCTGCTATCCTTCCCCAACATCCCACTCTCACCTTAACAAAAAAGGGCAATCTGTTCCCAAAAAGAATTTCACACCATACATAACTGTCCATTTCACACCTGCTTACAACTGCTTAAAAGTGCCTTAATCACTCTGTATCCAACAGCCCTTGTTCTGGCCAGAAAGTAAATTATCAGCCCTTGCAATTGTCTAACCCAGGACCCTGCACACCGTAGCCACAGCGATTTACCACTAAGCCATCTGAGCTGCAGATATGTGTGATGTTTTCTCAAACATATCATGCAGCACAGTCATTCAACAGTAGGGAAAATGTATATATATATATATATATATATATATATATATATATATATATATATATATATATATATATATATATATATAAATATATATATATATATACATATATGTATATATGTGTGTGTGTGTGTGTGTGTATGTATATATGTAGACATACATCTCTCTCTCTCTCTCTCTCTATATATATATATATATATATATATATATCTATATCTATATAGTGGATTCAGACATGGGATCCATACTCTGAACCTCCTTCCTCCACAGCTGGACTGCTCTGCCTTGCTATGAAACAGAGCATCACATGTGGACACAGCCTAACATTACAGGGGGCTATATAGGGACAGATCGTAGATATACCTATTACAAACTATAAAATTTGTGCATGATACATTTCACATTACCATGTCTGTTCTGAAGGTGGTGGGGTCTGAAACTCATGTGTATAGCATGACTTCATTAGTTCCACCTTCAGCTATTTGCCAGACTAATATAGACGTTTGGAGGAACAGAACAAACACTACGATGGCTTAAATCTTGATGTTCTGTGCGGATCTGCACAGTTGACAGGTATGGCCCACTGCCAACAGGGCCAGATGCTATGTATATAGCAGTTGTTCAGCAGGACATCATTACAGTAAGTCTTGATGGCACATATAAATCTTTCAACATTATATATCCCATTGTTGCAGACCAAGTACTATATTCAATTACACGCTGACATGATTCACATACCTGTTTTATTATTGTGCTCTCTTCTGTGTACCAGTTGGATGTCTTCCTTGTTTGGTTTGTTTGTTTTTTTTTTAGTCGTATTTTTGTTTTTTAGTATTATGTTTGTCTTTGTTTTTTTTTTTTTATTTCTCTCTCACTCCATCTATCTCTGTCTCCACTACAGGGATCAAGCTGGTTTGTATAGGTTGCAGCATGGCTTTTGTAGGTGATGCTCATGATCAGGTGATGGCCTTTGCCCCAATTGGTGTTTCCCACTTGCTAATTGCATGCAGCCTACTATGTAGTACTTACAATAGCCAATGTCATAGCAACCCACTACTATAAATGACTACATCATGTGGCGTTGTCCCTTTACTTTTCCTGTATGGAAGACACCCTTCCTGTGTGTGGGCAGCAGTGTTACAGACACCAGATAGCAATACCTCTTACAAGAGGACTTGCAGACACAGGCCAACTACATGTTTGTATAAGGTTCCAGACCTAGGGACAGTGTGTGAGTGTAGACAAACCAAACAGAGACTGGAAAAGCTGCAACACTTTATTCTGGTACCTCGGCTGAATGCCTTCAAAGGAATAAATGCATTGATGCTTGTTGCACCTTATATACTATATGACACCAATTAATATAATTGACAATCACAACTTAATTGACCCATAGAATTTAAAGAGACATAATATGAAAGCATGTATATATTGATTTAAATACATGCCACACACAACACTATAAAAAAGTGCAAAAATATATGCAAAAAACTTTATGTACAAAAGACTGTATATAAATAACTGTATAGCAAAACTGTGTACAAAAACACCTGAAAACACACCTAGAAAACCTTACATACATAATACAAAATTATATCGTAAGATTGACTTCTAAATTCATGCCCCTAGGTTTTAAAGTGCTAAATTTCAAAATAAACCTACTTTCCAAATTTAACAGACTCTCTAAAAAGTTTCCAGTATTATGAAATTCCGGCTTAGCAAGAGCACAAAAAAATAATGAGTCAGAACTACCATTATGAAATAAATTAAAATGTTGAGAAACCGGGCTATCATTTCTGACATTTCGAATATCCCCTAGATGTTCTAAGACACGTATTTTTAACTGGTGTCATATAGTATATAAGGTGCAACAAGCATCAATGCATTTATTCCTTTGAAGGCATTCAGCCGAGGTACCAGAATAAAGTGTTGCAGCTTTTCCAGTCTCTGTTTGGTTTGTCTACATTCGTTTCGCTGTTTGGTTGGCTTTATCTGTTTTTCAGAGATTGGGAGAATTTCCATCATGTCAAATTTGAATGGAAGCGGTTTTTTGTTTGCTAACTTAGCAAAAGAAAGGGACAGCAAGTTGGCACAATTTGATCCGTGGACTGTATCTGGTAACGTTTCCTTTGATAAAAAGTTTGATGACCTGAAAAAATTAAGAATAAAAGAGACTTCTTTATTTTATGATTTGCGCCTGTTGGAGAAATATGTTGAACTTTCCATTACACCTAGAGGCTTAAGAATCGATAAGTTGCCTGCCTATAAGTTTGCTGAGGATGAGAGTGCTTTTCTAGAGGAGTGGAAAGCGGCTTCACTGCAATGTTCTCTTAATTGGTTAAGGATCCTTATCAACCATAACCGGAGAAGTTTGGGTATAATCCAAACCCAAATTGCTGAAGGTGAGGCCGCGTTAGCTGCTGAATATCCTGATACAGCATTCCTTTCGGCTATTAAAGGCATCAATGAAGAGGTTACAAAAATTGAATGCGATGTAATCGCAAGAAAGAAAAAGAAGTTAAACAGAGATGTAAATGATTTCAGTAAAAATCTGATTTATTCCTGGCAACGCAAAACTAAGAATGGTTCCTTCCAAATGAAGGGCGGTGAAGGGAGCTCACGTGGTTCCCGTGGTTCACGTAGCGGTCGGGACTCGTCAGTCTCGTCTTCAGATACAGCTACAAGCAAAAAAAGTGTTTCTTTTGAAAGCATTAATAGTACTGAAGTTGTAAGTGCAGCTTCGGACATGGAAGATCAAGGTAGATGGAACTTTCGACAGGGGTCTAAACGGAAGTCGCGACAGAAGGGTCAGAACCGAAGATACTAGTGAAGCTTCTCTGTTGGATTTGAACTGTATTTCTGTGCGGAGGTCCAATGTTGTTTTTGGGACTCATAATTCTGGTAATTATACACAGATTGTTAATCTAAGTGACTTTATTGTTACTTCTGATATGCAAAAGGTACTTGAAAAGGGCAGTAAATTTGTACCGACTAAAGTACCTGCACTTTCAGATTTATTGTTAGATGTCAAGCGGTTTTGTCGTAAACTTTACTTAAGGGTATTTTTTGAATCAAAAAACGCTTCTGATATTTTGTTAAACTCAAATTCTGTGTTGAATGTTAATGATTCAAATGATTCAAATGATAGTTACGTTGACACTAACAATTTGGTTAGCACTGAGTATTCATCAATAACAGAGGATCCTTTAATGGACCTTTCTATATATGAATATGATGTTGAAAATAGTGCCTGCTTTGAGTCGAACACCATTATGGGGGCCAGTTCTGTTTTCATTAACTCTTCTGAGAGCAATGAACGTTTTTTTACTGGTTGTGGTAAATTACCCATGCCTCGTTTGCCTACACACAGTTCTTTTTGTCCTCCTAAGAGCTCAGCTGTATTAAGGGTCTTTGAAAATGTTTTGTGTAAAAAAGTAGAAATTGAATATCTGTTGTTTTTGAAACAATTTATTGAATTCAATCTCACAAAGCAGGAATGGTTGGCACTGAAGCAGATGAAGGAAGTTTCTGATGAATATATTTTTTGTACTGCAGACAAGGGTGGCAACTGGGTTGTAATGGACAAATGCCATTATTTAAAAATGAATTTTGACCTTTTGTGCAACGAGGGTGTTTATAGTGAGTTATTTGTTAACCCTATTGCTCAATTTAATTCTGAATTGCTGGACCTCTTAGAGAGGGGTGAAAGGCTTGGTTTTCTTAGCAGTAAGGATGTGAAAAGTTTATATATAACTAGTCCTAGGGACCCTACATTTTACACACTTCCAAAATTACACAAGAATTTACAGGACCCTCCGGGCCGTCCAATTGTGTCCTGTTGTGGGGGCTTTTTGGAGCATGTGGGGATATTTTTGGACAGCATTTTGAAAAAAGAACTTAAAAATGTGAGTTCTCACATTAGCAATACCAACCAATATTGTGACCTAATGCGAAATTTCAAATGGGAAGATAACTTTTACTGGGCTACGGTGGATGTTAAGGCTCTCTACACCAGTATTAAGACAAAATTTGGTTTAGAAGCTATTGCCAAAATCCTGGGAGAGGGTCCTCGAACCACTTATCTCACTTTGCTTTTGGAGTTTGTTTTAACTCACAATTATTTTACTTTTGAACAAAAATTTTTTCTCCAGAGGGAGGGAACTGCGATGGGGGCTAATTTTGCCCCTACTTATGCAATTTTGTTCATGTCCTATTTTGAGATCAGTTTCTTATATACCCTTGATTTCTTTCAGAAAAAAGTTGTGTCTTACTACAGATACATTGATGATTTAATTTTCATATGTAAGGGTAATAAGTTGGAGTTTGAGGAATTCATTCTTAATTTGCATCAGAATAGGTTTGGTTTAGAATTTACATACAGCTTAGATAAGTATGAGATCCAATTTTTGGATATCTTATTATATGTGGATAAGGAAGGAATAGTCCAGTTTAGACCCTTTAAGAAACATACAGCTTCCAATAATTTCCTACATGCTACCAATGCACATCCGGCCCATTTAATTGAGGCACTCCCTTTTGGGGAATTTAAACGCACTAGAGAACATACATCTGAGAGGAGTATTTGGAATTTGGAATTTGAAAATGTAAGACAAAGACTGCTAATGAGAGGATATTCTGAAAGTTTAATAAGCAAAAGTTTAGATAGATTATTTAATCCCAACAAAAAAGGTAACAATTTTGGGAAAGTTTATGTTGTTAAATCTAGGGATGAAGAGGTTGTTCGTGTGAACATGGATAGATTGTTTTTTGTCACTAAATTTTCCCCTTTTTCTGTGAGGCTAAAGAATATTGTTGAGTTTTTGTGGCCTATGGTTTGCAATAATGAGGAGATTGGTCACATGTTTCCAAATCATGTTTCCTTTTCTTATGGCAGGTATGCCAACCTTAAGGAAATTTTGAAATCTAAAGTGAAAACTTGTGGCATGTCTGGTAGTATCAACAATCTACCTTCTGGCATGTTTAGATGTGGAAAATGTAAGATTTGCTCAAAAGTAAAAAATTTATCGGGCAGTCTCATCAATGGGGTCAAATACACTGCTCACAATTTTTTTAATTGTAAATCATGTGGGGTTGTGTATTTGATTGGTTGTGATTGTGTTCCATCTAAGTTTTATATTGGTCAGACTAAACGGCAGTTAAAAATACGTGTCTTAGAACATCTAGGGGATATTCGAAATCTCAGAAATGATAGCCCGGTTTCTCAACATTTTAATTTATTTCATAATGGTAGTTCTGACTCATTATTTTTTTGTGCTCTTGCTAAGCCGGACTTTCATAATACTGGAAACTTTTTACAGAGTCTGTTAAATTTGGAAAGTAGGTTTATTTTGAAATTTAGCACTTTAAAACCTAGGGGCATGAATTTAGAAGTCAATCTTACGATATAATTGTGTATTATGTATGTAAGGTTTTCTAGGTGTGTTTTCAGGTGTTTTTGTACACAGTTTTGCTATACAGTTATTTATATACAGTCTTTTGTACATAAATTTTTTTGCATATATTTTTGCACTTTTTTATAGTGTTGTGTGTGGCATGTATTTAAATCAATATATACATGCTTTCATATTATGTCTCTTTAAATTCTATGGGTCAATTAAGTTGTGATTGTCAATTATATTAATTGGTGTCATATAGTATATAAGGTGCAACAAGCATCAATGCATTTATTCCTTTGAAGGCATTCAGCCGAGGTACCAGAATAAAGTGTTGCAGCTTTTCCAGTCTCTGTTTGGTTTGTCTACATTCGTTTCGCTGTTTGGTTGGCTTGACAGTGTGTGAGTATTGCTGTTATATGCATTGACTACAGCTAGTTTTACAGGATTTGCGTGTGCATGCTAGTTTTGCATGGAATGCAGTCTGTCTGCATAGCTGTCAACTGTGAGCCTATCCACATGATGAGCAGAGGATTGGCTGTTATGTTTTGTCTGCTTACCGCATAGGTCTTGTCTCTGACATATCAGTGCCATTCTCTCCATTGATTGCCATCAGTACATGGCAACATCCATTTCTGTTTCTGACTTCATATTCCTGAATAAGGGTATGTTGCAACCAATCCTGTAACACCAGCAACTTTCACAGTGTAT
>NC_056732.1:1717860278-1717865278 GCF_019279795.1 Protopterus annectens | reverse complement strand
TACATCCAAAGCTCACTAAGAATGACTGTATGTGAACACAGTCAAGGTCATGAATTGTGCCAGACATAACCCTGACTCCACAGCAGAACTGAAGGCACTGTGTGACCTCCAAGGACTGTGCACATGAGCTGACCTTGCAATCCAGCAGAGTTGGGGGACATATGTAGGGTGGAGTGACCAAATAATGGCAAGTGAAGATGGGCCAAGATAGTATACCCCTTACAGGAAAATTGACTGCTGTAGTTCACTTAACAGGTGCTGTAACAAACCATTGTGTTAAGGGTGTGCACACTTATACAACCCACATATTGTATGCATCTCAATCAGCATCTGCACAACTAACACAGTTGTTTGATACTGCATTTGATTGCACAGGCCATATGTCACATATCAGGTGTGTGTAATGTTAACATATGCAGTATTGTGGCCCCACTGCATATCATGGAAGAGCCTGGCATGTCAATAAGGGTGTGTATACTCCTCATAGCCACAGTAAGCTTTGAATGTTGAGTGTAATTGGATTTTATTGCTCATACATGCACTGCTAATGATAAAATCTGCAAATCAGAGGTCAGGCATTCACTATTGACATCTGTCCTCATATCATACCAGGTATGTGTCAGACAAACACATAGGGACTGTGAGCAACAGAGCAAACATAACTGCCACACGTATGCACGTTCAGCAATGGTGTGTACACTCGTGATGGATGTAATAGGTTCATAGATTAGTTCATAGATTAGTACTTGGTTAACTGCCCTTGTGGGCCATTTCAAGCCTAGCCAATTACCCCATGTAAGAATTAAACCCTGCACCTTGTGCCTGTAAGGAAATCACCTTAACCATTTTGCCAACCTCTCACCCACAACCATGGTGCACAGTACATTCCAGGCTGCTGAACAGGTGCACAGCAATACTGTGTACAAGGGTGCAGTGTGTTCCAGGGGAAGGGGCATCACCTATTAAAACAACTCATGCATCACAGAGATGTATAATGTTAGTAAAAAGGATTGAGTATAGCTGCAGTGCATGCTGTTGAGTACCATACGTCATTCATGTTGACTGTTGGGTAATGAGAGGTCTGCATAATACCTTTGTGCCACCTCACCTGTAAGTGTGTGTGTGTGTGTGTGTGTGTGTGTGTGTGTGTGTGTGTGTGTGTGTGTGTGTGTGTGTGTGTGTGTGTGTGTGTGTGTGTGTAGAGGTGCGCAATGACATACAGGTCTTAAATTGAGTTTTTTGTTTTCCCCCACAGGTGGTGAGGTGGGTCAGGGTCCCTTCTGTAGGCAAACTAATGTTAGTGTCCATACAGACTCTTACAATGATGAAAGGTATGATGAGGCACAGTCAAGGTTGTCAGGGGCTGAAACTGTGCCATTTGTTGACATCCCACTTTTATCCACCCCATCCCCACACACAGTCACAATGCCTATACATACCCCATCACCAGTGGCCATAGATGAGGGACCATTGGCAGGTGGTGGGATGGGACAGTACATTGTGGTGACTATGACAAGTGTGTCTGTACACAGCAGCCATAGCTGGATGACTGGTGAGGTACCACACAGGCAGATGTACAGGGGTGCATGTAAGAAGGCTTCTGGCCATAATGCCCCTGGCAGAAGTGCCACAGGAGGTGTCACCAGATGCATGTTTTGGTCCATAATGGAGGCACAGGCATGTATGGAACTTTAGACCAGATGGAGTCTGAGGCTTCAGAGGGCTACTCATTCTGTTCTACTTGACAACATCCGTGATCTTGCAGGTGCCCATCATTATTTTGCAGAGGTCCTGGATAGACGGTTGGATGAGATGGTGGGAATCCTTGACCATGCGGTGTCTGTGTTGGAGCATGTGGTGGGAGCAGGGCGTCATCTACGTGGATGTAGGTCAGCAACACCAACAGGTGGAGGTCTACGTGGACGTGCAAGAACTGCCAGCCGCTCCCATAATGGCAGTACCAGCCCCAGCACTGCAGGGGGTGTGCAGACCACACCACAATGTAGCAAGCCACGTGCACATCATCCTGGCCAGTCCTAACAGGGACATGGATCCAATGGACAATTGTCATCATTGGGGAGAGTACTATAACTGGCCTTCTACCTGGTAGTGCCCGTGGAACCCCTGGCAGGCACAGTTCCCATTTCCATGGCCAGAGATGGTGAAATGTACATCCTGCCATGTATGGTCTGCATCTGTCCAACAAACCCCTGTATAGGGCAGCCACATAGCAGAACTGTGTGCATACACACACACACACACACACACACACACACACACACACACACACACACACACACACACACACACACACACACACACACACATCCCAAACACAAGGGCACCTCCATACCTACACACACCACATCTACACAGTCCAATTGTTAACGAATCCCCTAACACACACACATGATGTCAACCAAACAGCTCAGCCTAGGTCTCTGGCAAAACCCCCACACACCCTGTGCATATGATGATACCTGTGCCACATCCCTGTCATCCATACCATTGATGCAGGGGCATGCTAACATGGTTCTGATGCACAGAGTGAATGTACTAAGGTTTAGCAATGTAATGCAGCTTAACATGTTTTCAGCTGGAATGTTTAATGCTTACATGTCAGGGTGTGCAGCTGTCCAGCCATGATGCATTATACCTGTTATTAACACTGACTGTTTGTGGTCTCCATAATGTATTCTGTTTGTGTTGTAGGTGTCTATGTGTCAGCAGGATGTTGGTCTGCTGTCCTTAGCTACAAGGGGTACGGTACTGTGGTGACACACTGACTGTGTCATATCCTGGGTACAGCTGAGCACAAGTAACAGGTCTGTATAACAATTACTGCATGTGCCACATGGCTGATAGGTCTGAGGGGTGCATACAGGTGAATGCATGGTGGCTGATGTCAGCAGCTCTTCTACAGTGGACAATGGTACGTGTACTGGGTGGCACACACCAAATGTTTGTGAATAACACACACAGAGTCTTTGGTGTTGATGCAATACACAGAGAATATTGTACACATGGATGCACTTAAGTTTGCAGTGAACTCATTTTGGCCTATGTAATTCCACCAAGAAAAAATAGTCAAAACATCACATCAGTGCATAATCAGTCAGCCAATTTAATGTCATTGATGATGGTACTGGCAGGGTATATGTCCTCTTCCCCAATGTAGTGCAGTCCTGGATTTGGTAACCATAGCTGTGCTGGTGTGGTTGGCACACCACCCCACTTTGGAGGGTGTGGGGTAGCACAGAATCACACATAGTGTGATTAAGAAATACTTAACCTGTTAACATATATTGTACAGTATAACAGCAGACTAAGCTGGGGGATATGCACAACAATAACCCCAATGTGAGTGGCTGTCCCCACAACAACCACACCCAACTATATATACCAACTCCAGTATCACTGTACAGCTGTACAGTGGGGAAGAGGGCATTTGCACATCCACTACTAGCTTTGATGGAATGAATTTCCACAAGATGATTCCTTTGAAATGTTACCTTTTGCCAGTTTGCTCTCAGACAAATGATCTCCTGGGACATATACTTTCTGCAGACTGAAGTAGATACCTTCACATATACACACTCACTTACTTTGCAACACTGAGAGTAGAACCCCTACCTAGGTACTTATTGCTACTAATGTGTTTGGCCTTAATTTCACACACCACAGAGCTTTAGGATGAGGTGTGTCCCGAGTTTCTAATATAGTAATGGGGGATGTACTGGTTGTTAATGAACAATACATAGTATGACATACTGTCATATACGCATTGAGAAACACATACAGTCATAGACACATTTGACAGACCTGAGTTTAGCAGTGCTAACTACCGTGTCAGTGAGTCCATACTGTCAGGTGGATTTTGCACACAGCACATGCATCATTGGGCTGGATAGTGTAATCAGTTACCTGTATGCCTGATGGTGATAACAGTCATATTACAGTGGACCTTGGGACATGTACTGGGGGTACCATGGTGTAAAGACAGTATACCCAGCACCCACACCCCACATTGGATATCATACTCACTGAAACCCATGTTAATGCTCTGACATACCCACGATCACGCATTGACCAGGACTACAATACAAACCCTTGTCTATCTAATCAGTGCTACTACAGGGATATGCATTTATTGCACATACCACAGGGACAGTAGGGCGAGGGCTTATCATGACTCTTCTGTCAGCAACATCACCGTCCCTTATAATGTATGGCAAGGTTTATTGTATTTGGATAATGTGGCCTCAGAATGCTGTCTCATACACATATGCACAGTCACACACATACACATACATGCATACCCACATTTTCCAGGACTCAGAGGGTAACCCATGCCTATCTAACCATTTGTAGAACAGTGTTATGCTGGTACTGCAAGTTGCAGGTAGCCCATAGGGTGAAGAGTGCAACAAGATACATTTAATGTGGATTACAGCAGCAGCCTTTTCTAAGTATAGCAATGGGGGTGTAGTGGGTGAGAAGGCCCTCAGGGGATTTTCATCTACAAGTCTACAAACACACAGACACGGTTATACTCAATAATACCCACACACATTCCTCAGTACTGAAGTCCATAGGTGTGGGTGTTCCTAGGTGTGTACCAGCCTAATGTCCATGGAGAGATGACAAGAGTAGGGCATGTGAGTACACTGTTACCGTGACACCTGACATTTTTCAGCAGGCCATCTATCCACATGAGTGATCCCCAGGGTGACAGTTAAATTCAATATCCACTCCTCTGTTTTTCTCTTGAAGAGGGCCAATAAGGTGCTGCAATTGACATGCATGCAACATATATTGCATAACATGGCTAGTGTCTTGGTTAGGGACATGTACCCAAACATATTCTGTTGACTGTGGTAGTCTGTTTGAGGTATCCATGGCATGTGGTGAATACAGAGTGGGGTTTTCTAGCTAGGAATTCAAAAGACAGCTGGGAAAACATGTAAGTGTCAGTCAATCAGAGATTGCCTGTAAGCAGC